>NC_051155.1:228347200-228524699 GCF_013339745.2 Dermacentor silvarum
CAACGTTTCATCAAGTATTTTTGTAGAAATGTTTACTGCGTACTGACGCTTCTCGTGCTTATACCTCTGTTGATCAAGGCTTGTTTCACACCGCATACGAAGTGCACTGACGTTTCATGTGCGTGTTTACGTCTGCTGACAGGATGTGTCTAAGAGATTTTGAGCCTTGGATAAATGTCTGTCTGATAGATGATTTTAAAACCGCAGCTAATTAACACACAAGTTTAGTTAAGACAGCAAGCAATAATAAAGCAATTTGCCTATTCCAGAGCGAAGTTTTGCGAAATCTCACGACACTAGGGACAAACGGCAGCGTAACAAGTCTGTCGCTACCTTCGTTTTACTTACTTGTTCAGTGTGTATCACCCTCCCTTTTCACTCCTTCTGTTCCCCGTCCCTCTGTCCCGGTGCATAGTAGCAGACCAGAGCACGCCATAGCTCAGGTCGACCTCTCTGGCTTTCTGTAGATAAATTTACCTCCTTCTTTATCGCTCAAGGACGAAGATTTGGCATTTGTTGCGCCGTTCGCGTAGCGAGAAACGTCGCCCAGTAATTGTCGGGAAAAAAAATTAAAAATAATAAACTAGACCAGATGATCATTCCAACGTTCTGTTTAGTTGCTGGAGGCAAAAAACGAAAATGGAAAGAGAAGATGTCTTATTGGGCAATTGAAATGGGAGCCCCTGGTGCCGAAATTATGGTGCCCAAGACGCCATGGTGGCATCATTTGTTTCTCGCTATCTTTACGTGTTTGTGTATTATTTCCGCCAAGGAACGTCTACAAATGCTTTACGGCTTTAACTTCCATTGACTTTCGAAGGCAGTGCTATCGTTTCTTATTTACCAGCAATCATCTAATGCTGACGAGTACTTACCACAGTTCGTAGCGTCACGTGTAGTTGATACCGGGGTTCACGAAATGTCCCCGTTGTGTACAATTTCGTTATAGCGTGCTGTGTACTTAAAATTTGTCGCCATATCGTTCAGAAAATATCATCCCTGTTCGTTATAACGAGCTATGTACTGCGATTTCCCTGCCATATCCTTCAGAAAATGTCATCCTTGTATAGAATTTCGTTATATACAGAGCAGTGTACAGAAACTTTCTCGCCGTCTTTTCATGAATCTCACTACTGTGTGCAATTTCGTAATAACGAGTTATGTATTGAAAGCTTCTCAACCATAATCTTCAGAAATTTTTATCCCTGCGTACAATTTCGTTGTAACGAGCTCTGTACAGAAGCTTTCTTGCCATATCCTTCAAAAAAAGTCGCAGTTTCGCCCGACACGCGAAGCATCGATTGCGATAGCAAATTAATAGGTAATATACGAAGTAAGCATAGTGGTTTTATCGGCCGTACAAGCTTGTAGACATTCGCTTACCAATTAAATTGACAAACATGGTGTCACGCGCGCATAAGCTGACATGAGCACATCTCACTCGATGACCGCGAACACTCGCTGTCAAAATGCTGCAGTGAGGAAGCCCGGGCGCAGCAGCGAGCGAATTGACCTTCGTGCTGCCTCTCGCTTCAACGCGAACTAAGCGGCGAGAACACAGCGCACACGAAGGTATCAACAGTCTGTCCCCATCGCAAATCGCTTTCAAAATAAGGCCAGCGCGGCCGCGCCATGAGCAGCCGCTACCGGAAAAGACCCCCCCCCCCTGCCCCCCCCCCCCCCCCCCCACTCCCTTCCTTCCTCCCAGTGCCTTGCGTGCGAGGGGAAACGGCGCGCTTCCTCCCCGCTTTCCTCCCTTGCGTGCGCAAGATTCAGCCGCCATCGTCGGCTCACCCTCGCAAGTTTTCACTCGCACGTACAGTATACGGCGCGCGGCGACGATGTTATCGTCCTTGGACTTTAAACGAACATCACGTCAACGACGACGACGGCGGCAGCAATCGACTGGAGTGTCCATATAACTGCTATCGCAATAAATATATCAGCACTGTATTCAACTTCGTCATAACGAGCTGTGTACAATTTCTTTTATGACGAGCTGTGTACAGAAGTTTTCTCGCCGTCTCCGTCGTTGCTGTTTCCACCTTTTTGATCTCGCATGTGTGCACCTGACTCACTAAACGATCGCACAGCGAGAGAGGAAAACGATCCAAATGAATTTCGCCGCTTTATCGCCCGCGGCAAATCGCGTGCGGGTACCCAGGAGTGCAATTTTCGCTTCCTGCTCGTCTCCTGGCTCTTCTTCGTAAGGCTTCAACTCCGCGGTGCTGGCCTAGCCAGGCCGAGCCCGCATTTTGTTTCGGTCGTAACGGCTACCACGCACGCGCCTCGCCTTGCTCAGCTTCGTTTGCGCGTGTTCTCTCTTCGCGTCGTTTGTTTTATTTCTCCGGGGGGCAGTACAAGAAGCAAGGGCGGTGGCGCGCATCCTTGAATTCTTGTGTCTCACCTCCGCTGAGGCATCGGCTCGTGGCCGGCATCGCGCAGACGCGCGGTCACAAACCGTCGTCCAGTCAAACAAATTTTACCCCGCTCTCTTGTTTTGGACGGGAAGCGAAGCATCCTTTTCACGAGTCCCTTGGGCACCATGCTAGCACGGCGGGTGGTCTGCGGCTGCGCGCCTGTGTACACTTTCGTCGCGTCTTGTACGCTGCGTGCCGGGCCCGAAGAATCATGTAAGGACCATCCTTCCTCATTCACGCAAGTCAGTGGGGGACAAACGATACCGAGAGAGGGAGAGACGCACAGCAAAAAAGAACGGCATGCAAACGGCGGGCCGCACAGCCTTTGGGAAGAGCGTCGACGCCGCTTCGCATAGCCCTCCTCCTCCCCCCCCCCCTTTCCCCTGTTATATGTGTTGTGCTCGGATGTAGACACGTCCGCCCCGTAGGTGCATTTCTTTATCTGTATACAGCATCGTACACGCGTCGTCCTTCTTTTCTGGCCGTCACGTCGGGGACGCGCTGAGCCGGTCGGTGATAGAGGTGCGGCCCGCGATCGGGTGAAGGAACGGACCTCGGGGACGAAGACTGACGCGGCACTGGTCGGAGCTACGACGGCGTCACGTCGACCGTGGCGGCGCGGAAAAGATTACTCGCCCTCTCTCTCCTCCGAATCCTCCGAATGGCTCACGGCGCGGGTTCCAATAACGCACGCACACGGTCAGTGCAGGCCGAGCGCGCGCACAGCAGCGTCCCGAAGCCAAAGCGCCCAAAGCGCGAAGGAAGGGGGCTGGATGGAACGCGACGTGACGGGGCCTCTGGCGGGCCGTCGATACGCGTTACCTCGTGTGCGGGGCTCCACGCTGCGACCGCTATATGCCCGACGCTGTGGAGAAGGCGGCGAGGAAGCAAGGCGAAGACGGCGGCGCTCTGTCGCCGAGCGTGTTATATATATAAGCGGCATCACGGGTATACGAAGCTCGATGGCTTGCGGGTGTCCCAGACGAAAAGCGTCGGTTGCGTGGACGGGAAAACAGCTGCCTTGCGTTCGTGTCTATAGACTCGACGCCTGAGTCGAAAACGTCGAGGTTTGCAGAAATAATGTGGCGCTAACGTCCACGCGTTTTACGCTTTGACGCTTGATTCGTCTTTCGCGAGAAGGATGGGATGGAAGAGCAAGAGGAAGGCTGAGAAGGCTAATCAGAGAAGTAGTCTAGTTTGCTACCCTGTGCTGGGGAAAGAGAACGCAGTGGCACGGCCGCTGGATAAAAAAAAAAGGTATCCAGGGGCCGTGGCAGTAGTGAAAAAAGCAATAAAGAAAGGAAAGAGGCGGTTTACGCCTGCTTGCGATCACACTAGCATGCCCATCATATATAAAAAACGTTGCAAGGATTTTTAAAGCCTTCTCTGCAGACGTCTGTCGAGACAAGGAATCTAGAATTCTTCATTTGGAACGCGGACGGCTGTCCAGAATATTCAGGGCGAAAAAGAGCACTGAGCCAGGGCGTTTATGTCCACCCGTTCCTGTAGCTTATAGATCAGCTGACAAAGAAGGCGGCTCACATACCACAGATACTGTTACCCTGGCTTCGAACGTCATCTACGCAAGGAGTTAAGTTGGAGCCGCTCTGTGGCTTTCAAAGAAACTGCGACTTTCGAATGCTATGGCGAATGCTGTAGCGCGTGCGTTCAGGTAACTTCCTGGCCCTTTTTATTATCCTATTCTTTATACCTCATTTCCACCTCCAACGGTGTCATGGCGAGGAAAGATCCTTACCCGAGCACCAGAAAGGCAAACTTACCTAGCCGAAGCAATGAATCCTTAGTAATCTAGAAAAGTCGGCTAAAGTCCGTCATACGCTTGTGTTTCCAATGGACGTAACCTTTGATGGCTGAACTATCGTTTAACTAAGGTTGGAATCTGCTGCAGACTCGCTAAGGAGGGGGGGGGGGGGGGGGGGGGGGCGTGGAGGAGGCTTTGTTGCTGCCATTAGCTATCGGCATTTCCATTTGGTTTCCCTTCGAAGAAATGACCGCTCTCGAATGTTGATTAGCATCGCAGATCTGACGAACACCGCGCGGCGCGCTTCTCACTTTTGCGCAGAAGGGCGCAACTCGCTGTATTCCCTTCAGAGCAGACTCTTCGTCTCTTCATATTTGACAAGCTGCAGCGCTATATCAAGACAAGGGCGAAGAAAAGCGGATCACAACACAAGCCATTTCTTAGGCAACAACAACAACAAGCTAGCGTAGTGGGTTATAGACACAAGAACATTTGTGAAGCCCCCTGCAGTTTCCTATATATGCGAGACAAAAATAACTGCATGGTAAAATTGTTCTTTTTATTTCTTTTTACTGATGCTCACACAATTTCCACTGCAATGCCACGATTACAAGTTGCTTATTTTATTTCACCTTATCTTTTTCACAAAAAGTCGCAGTGTCGCCGGAAAGGCGAAGCATTGATTGCGAAAGCAAATTAGTGGACAGTTATACGAAGTAAAGACACTAGTTTTATCGGCCGTATAAACTTGTAAAGATAGGCGTACTAAGAAAATTAACAAGCGTGGTGTCACGCGCGCACAGCAAACATGAACACATCTCACTCGATGCACCGCAGAAATTCGCTGTCAAAAAGCTGGAGCAGCGCGGCAGCTGCAGCGAGCGAACTGACCTACGTACTGCCTCTCACATCAACACGAACTAAGCCGCTAAAACACAGCGCCCGGCGGACTCTGTCCCCGTCGCAGACTGCTTTCAAAATACAGTGGCCCGGGCGGGAGCGCGCGGCCGTCCGAAGTAGAATGCCCCTATCCATCAGAGTGTGTTGTACCATTTGACTAAGGAACACGAACAAGCGCCTGTGATGTGATCATCTTCTCTTCGTCTTCGTCTTGTTAGCATTGCTGCTTGTCAAATATGATACCAAGTCGCCCAAGTTTCCCTACTATTGATCTTCGACTGTAGCCTCCTTCGCTTTATAATGTGCAAAGAAATGTGCTTACCACGACGTTAGACGTGCTGGATAAACCATCCACTGCTATACAAAAGGGATCTCGAACGTTGGTCTCATACTAAGTCGGCACGGATGACTTCAAAGGCGCGTCTGTGTTTTCTGAAATCACCAGGACCACGTGCTACAATGTGTGGTGGTGGTTACGCGCATCATATCTCGTGCTCGTACAGCCTGCTTTTTCACTCTATTCCTGGGTCTTCATCGTTACATTCTTTCGCTTCTCCCAGCACAAGGGTGTCAATCGCAAACTTGTTCTGAATAACCTCACTTTCTCCTCTCTTTTTCTCAGTTTCGCTAAGCTCACTACGTTCTCCACTTCGCTTTCGGTGAACTTGATGTATACTAGTATGCTCAACGTGTCTGGTTAACCTCCCAATTTATTTCTGCGCCCATCTCGATTTGTTTTTGCTTTTGATCGTATTTTTGTCCTCTTTAAACAAGAAGCAAGGCGAAAGCACTACAAGGGTACTCCCATTACCGCTTCAAGTTGCCGCTCCCAGAAACGTTCCAGACACAACACGTGACCGAGAAGACAGCAGCCTTCCTCGAGTCTCCCAGTGTACCCGCCTGCTACTGCTTTCCAGTGTATAATGTTCGATTTTGACGCGACGCCAAACACGGCGAAAGCTTTTCCTAGTTCGTCGCCTTGCTGAGCAAACTCGCAAGGGTTGCTTCACAACACTCCGCCTCCGTCATGTAGTGGAAAGGGAGCGGCAACGTCGGAGAGCGTGTTAAGCCGGGAAGAAGTTGAGATGTTCGGAATCCTGCTAAAAGCACGTCGCGAACTGCGCCGTGCGCTTATTCTGTTGCTTTAATTTTGTTTTCCTTCATACTTTATAAACGTACCGTTACAAGGGTATTCAATTACGCGTTCGTTTAAAAAACTCGCAGGTTTACTTCCAAGCGCCTCATCGCGTGGGGGCGGCATCTTTAGGCACGTACTGTCTCGTTCGTGCAATATGAAAAGAAACGAAGCGGGCCCGTCGGTATATAGAAGCGCTGGGGAAGCGAGCCTCGGAATGATCATGCCAGCTTCGTGAATGAGTAATGGGCAGTGACTACGCGGTCCTCAAAATCGCCTCTAATGGAACTTCCGCCCACTTGAGGCTAATCTGGGCTAATGCGAAAACAAAATTATTGATGAGCGCTTGAAAATGAAATTCATTAGCGCCTTATCAACGCGCACAAACTAACCGCTGACGTCTCCGTCCAACGCCTAAAGTCTCCGTCGAGCAGATTCACGGTTGCGCAAATACATATCGGCTGAACGCAGATTCTCGATGAGATTAGAGCGGTGGGCTTCGAAAAGCGGGCGCAGATTGAGTGATACGTAGGAAGCGTTCTACTAAAGTGTCTTGCCTATAATCTTTTCAAAATAATATGCAGAATGAAGCTCTTGCTTCCTCTTTGGTTGACCAGCATCTACTTACAAGTAAGCGTAAGCAGATGCCGTCTCTGTTCTTCGTTCTCGATACAACTGTACTAGTTATGCCTAAAGGAGCGATTTGCACATCTTAAGTTATAATCATCGTTGTTTCTCTCACTACCACGGTACGCACTTAACTGCATGCCACGCACTTCGTCATGTCGCACTCGTACTTCGTCCAATGACGCTCGCACCACCTCGTGGTTCGCAAGCTGACGTTAGCAGTCCGTGTAGGCGGTTCCGCTGATAACCACATAGTCAATACCGGACTGATATCCGCTCTTAATCAATGGTTTCTCCCTGCGTCCTTTTTCAAATTTTTGGCGCTGTTGAAGGACAAGCAATAAAGAACAATTTGCGAATAACTCACGTTTTGCATACTTCTGCACTTGTTATCGCGAAAACGCATGCGACCACCTTTGGCCACAAAAGGCTGAATTCACAAGTATTTCTTTAGTATGAACAGTTCGACGTAAACCGCTCGACGAATGAACAGTTAGGCGTAAATGGACGCCTAAGAGATGTGCTATGAAACGAATCTGGGCTATACGGTGCGATCCGTCTCGCCTCTGCTGCTGAAGTGACTATGCATCCTATCGGGAGTTGCGCACAGCGCCAATCGGAATAAGATCGTGGGAAAAGGGAAGTGCGACGGCAGCTTCATTTTCAGCCGCTCAGCTACGTCACAGGAGGGTTAATCAGGTAAATTCAGCAAATAATTTGCGGCCAATTATTTCGGTTTACATGGCCATGCTGTACGTCTAATCACGAAACTATAGACCTTCGTCACAATTCCCTCCAACTTTCCAATACAAACAAGTGCCGTAAATTCCGTCAGTAAGAAGCTAATCAATGTAATTAATTTAATTACTGAATGAATTGCTCTAATTGTTCTTGCAAATGATGTCCACATGAGCACATAACTAACCTATAGCGACGTGATTCGAATAAATTTAGTAGTAATTTTTTGAAGCGTTTGAAACAAAGAAGAAAAAAAGTCACAGGCCTGCGCGGAACACGCAGCACAGTCACAGCGTAAGCTGGTGGAGCGGCTCAAGAGTAGCTCCAATTTGGGCACCACGCACAACACTGGCTTCGCGGCAGTCCGCTCGCCTCTTTTTGACGAGAACGATCTGAACTGTCCGCCCGGCGTCGACGGCGAGCTGCGTCTTGTAATGCTCTCTGCACAGCAGTCTGCTGAGCCCGATCAAGCCTTACAACTGCAACTTACATGTCGGGCGCGCCGCGTTTGCAGGCACCTTAACTAGATGGCGCCACCATACTGGCGGGGGCTCGGCAGCTCGGGAGCTCGTTGATTGCGCACCTCGTCTGAATCGCATATCGTCGTCTGCGCCTGCGGACACTGCGTTTGCAGGCAGCTTACCTAGATGGCGCCACCATACTGGCGGAGGCTCGAGTCGTCTCCTCCTCCGTTTGCCTTATAGGGTATTTTCCGCGGCCCGATAGCAAGCGATTGCGTGGCTCAGTGGTAGAGTATCCGGCTCCCACGCAGCGGGCGTGGGTTCGATCCCGGTGGAAATCGGGTACTATTTTCGCCGTTGCCGGCGATAGCGATTACGCGCCGCCGGCGGCGGCATCATCGCGACCCGAAACGGCTATTGGAATGAGTACGCTGTAAAAGCTTGGAGGACGCTTAAGCTTCGCCTTTAAGAGTGGAACGCGATAGCATTCAAAGATCCCTGACTGCTTCTCACGCTTCCCGGCCAATGCAGCTTATGTAACCGTAATGTTTACCGGGAAACGCTGGCGGCGAAGGCTATGCACGAAGGCGAGCTTTCTGGTAGAAACGCGGCCTCTTGCGTAGGCCGATCCCGGAGGTAGTGCAGAGCCGCGCCTAGAATATTACAGCATTTTCAGATTTCTGTTATTGTTTTGAACTTTTAATATTTCAGTCTGAGAAGATATAGCCCAAAGGGCATGCGTTGTGGGTGTTTTGCTTGAGGGCTGTCATTCTCAAAATTCCGAAGAATAACTTTGTCAAGAACGTAAGACAAGATATGAGTAACTTTAGTGATAGAATGGTGTGGCAATATAACCCGCACATACTGCATGTCATATAGCAAGGGGTGGCATATACATATACCTAAATATAATTTTTCTCTATTGGGCAACGTCGCCAACGCCGATACGGGAATTTCTGCGACACGGGGCCCTTAGCTATTGGCTGATGCATGCTCTAGCTAACGGACTGCTTTTGTCTTCAGCTGAGAGACATGGTGTCGTCCATCAGTGTGCTTACATATGTTGTGAAATAATTAGCTAGTTGCATAGGCAGGTGTATGTCCGCATCGGGAAAGATATGTCTTGGTTTCGATTCCGGCAGTAATGCTGTGCTTTCTGTGGCAAGCTTTGTTCGCTGACGACCAGTGACGAGCGGCGTTTGGCGATGATTTGTGCTACCTGTGAAATCAACGAAAAATTGCAGGGACTTTAAGGAAACACAGTTTAAGCCGCCTATAATCGTTTCGCGCTTAAGAAAAACATTATTTGCCTTGTTTGGAGAACTTTCTCCTCCTGAGCGCTTGAAAGGTTTCCCCGAGAAGGCGGGGGACCGCCACGGTAACCTTTTGTTGCCCCCCAAGCTGACACTCACATTCGTGACCAACACAAGAAAGCGACGACATAAACACATACCGGTTTCAAGACAAGGAGCGTGTGCGAGTGCAGCATTTATATACGGGCTCTCGTTGGGCTATTTCTTTTTTTTTATTTTTTTTTGGGGGGGGGGGGGGGAATGAATTCCGCTTAACACCGCCCCGTACTAACTCTCTTTTCCTTCTTGGCGATGACACGCGTGCGATCAAAACAAAAGAATTCTTGTTTGAGTTCGAACATTTTACGGCCGGTACTGCAGTTTTGTCATTGCACCTCGAAGCATGGAGGAAAAGACGCATTTGCTGTAACTGACGGGCACGTGTCACAGAAAGAATAACAAACTCAAAGAGCATTTCTCTGCGCGTGCAACTAAAGACTGGAGCACTGTGCCATATCCTACGTAGTTCTTGTTCACCGTGTGATCAGGCTACAACGGAGCTAAGCGTGTTATGCGAAACAAAAGGGGGAAAGAAAAAACAAGGGTAAAAAAAGGGGGTGCTCGACTGAAGGGAGGGACCAGAGCGCCATTCAATGCAAGGAATGACCCGAGCTGAAATCTGAAATGCGCAGCTACGAAGGCGCTGAGAAATATAAAGGGGAATTTCCCACCAGAGGCTATAGAGCCAAAAAGAGAAAAGCACGTTGCTTTGATCTCGGCGTAGACGTGAGAGGGCCGGCCGTCAGAGCTTGCTTCCGAAGCCGAGGCGGCTGAAGCGAACAGATATAGCTGCGAGGCGGCGTAGGCCCAGACATATGCGCTTTGTTCCGCAAACAAAAACGAAAAAGAGAGAGAGGAGGAAGAGATCGGCAGCGCCGCGAGTAAAGAGCCGAGAAGGAGTCAATCATTCGCGACTGCTTCGGAGAAGGCGCCTTGCTCTTGTCGTCTGCAATACACATTGTTGTCGCCTGCCTCGGGAAGCGACACGGCTAACGCGGCGTTCCACACGCGGCATCCTCAGAAGGAGAGAAGGAGAAGACGCTGCAAGGCGTTCGATCTAACGGGGCTCGCTCGTTCGCTGACGCATGAGCGAACCTTGAAGCTGTTGCGCGTTCACCCGAGCGAAGCGGACCGTCGGTTATCGTTTTCTCTTCTTTCGTCCTTCTACCTCCATCTCTCTTTCACACGCTTTCTAATCGTTTGTTTCTCTTGCTTGCTTTCCTCTGGCAACCGGAACGCGGAAGCCCTTTATCGGAGTCTGCTTCGTCACGCGGCTGCAATAATGCGTCGCAATAAGCTTGTGCCTCACGATATAGGTTATAAAACCCGGCCAGTGCTGCAAATACAGTGAGCTCTCCTGAAGCAATCACTGCCACGCAAAGCAAAGGAGCGAGCAGGAAGGAGTGCACTTTCCATTATGAACTTGTGCTGTAAAGTTTGCAACTAAGACGTTATTCGATGTAGTTAGTTTAATTATTGAATTTATTGCTTTGGTTTTTCTTGCCCGCACGAACTGGTCGGTCATCTCGTGCGTGTTACAGTGTCGTCTGCTTATTGTCTGCCACGGCTGACGACAAGACCACGGACGAACAGAGCGAATTAATTTTGACGAAATACAATGCGTCGACACTCTCGGTGTTGCCTAGACCAACTTCCGTTACCGTGCAGTGATGTTGTGAAAGCAAAGATAACGCCATGCTAAACAATGAACTACTGCGAAAGATATGCTAAAGTTTAGATTATGAAGCTATAGGCTAAACTGTGCATCATATATATTTTATTCCCCTTACCCCCTTTCTCCAGCACAGGGTAGCCAGCCGGTCTGAGAACTGGCTAACTTCCCTGTCTTTCCGTCCATTCCATATGACAGAAGTTAGGCTAAGGTTGCGCTAAATCGTGCAGCACGGTGAATCTAGCGTTTTCGCGATGGTACACACAGCATAACACAGTGCGAAAGTTATGCCAGCGTTATCATAAAACGTGCGCCATGACGAAGGCTGTGCTAAAGTTATCATAGGTCACAAAGGATTGAGAAACTGAACTTCTCGCAGGACTCCATAGTACACCATCAAATTTATAAGGCTATGCTAATACTACGCCGAACCGTGCAGGGCTGCAATACTAAATCTGTTATTATTTGCTATCAAAACATACAATTGAAAGAGATAAAAAAAGAACGTACGAAGCAAGCTGGCCACTGCCACCGGAAGGGGCACTACGCATGTCTTTACTCTTCAGAATCAAGGGACGTAAACATAGGAATGGAAGATTTGGCAATGCTGATCCATGCAGCGTCAGTGCGAAAGCTCTGCTAAAGCTGTGCTGAACCGCGAAGAATTGCGGAAGCTAAAACTTAAGATATGCTGCACTGTTTTAACGTGGAGAAGGACACTCGCTGGCCCACGGCGCAGGGAGTGGCCCTTCTCAGTACGGGACGCTCGGAAGTGCCAGATGGCACTCAGTGGCTGTCGGCGCCGTAATTGAATCAGAAATGTCGCAGGACACCCCCTTCCCCGAGGGTGACTTATACGCAGTGCGGCGCGTGTGCCTTGGCAATAGCGTATCGGCAATGGTCGCGCACGCTCGAACGCTGGTCGATAAGTTTGATTAAATGGGGGGACACCTCGGCCGTTTGGGCTGGTATGTTTAAGTGTTCGTCATTTCGATTTGCCGAGTCGTCTCAAGTGTGCTAAGTTTTCCTGTAATTTCATTAATGTCGATCAGCCTTCACAGACCAGCACTGCCCACGCACAATTCGGGCAGATCTGCAATGCTTTTACGAACAATGAAAGCTTGATGCGCCAAGGCGGCGTTATGAATGACGCAAGTCCACTTCCCCCAGTCTGGGCAAATATCGGAGTCGCCTCGAGTAGCGAAGTTGGGCGTAATGCAGAAAGCAGGCGGCTTCCAGACAACGAATGCTAGGCATTACTAAGTGGGGTGTCGTTAACGTCGCAGTACTCACAACGACGCTATACAATCGTCCCGGTTACGTTCAATGCAGTATTCCTTAGCTGTGCCGCGATTGCTCTTGCATATTCATAAAGTGGAATATATATAAGCGCGATAGAGAATTTATTCACGTAAGCCACTTGGCAGCCAAAAACAGCACTTGAAGACAGCCTTCATTATGTTTATTAGTATAGCATAACCACCGTTATTGATGAAGCACTCGAGCGGTCTAGCCGATTTTGATGCACTATTCCTCTTAGAAAGGAATCGTAAATCATCGATATACGGTTATACGGCGCGCCGATGCTATTGAATGATTTCAATAATCGTGCCTAAATGTCCGTGTCATCTGCGCCGTGTCAGTACAGCCGAATGCTTTTGCATGTATCTCTTCCGGCACAATCATTAATTAATTAATTAATTAATTAATTAATTAATTAATTAATTAATTATGTTCAAGTATTCCAGGAGGAACCCGATACAGTGACCCACGAATGTACAAGCACTGTATTCAGTCTCACACTTTTTCATCCCTTTCAACCAAATATGAAAAATCTGCACGAAATGCAGCAAGCTGTTCAGCATATAGTCGCTGAGATGGCATGGTGCGTGATCATCTCACCGCGCTAACAATCCAAAGAAATAAAGTTGATAAACTAAAACAAAAACCAGCAAATCAATAAGCATACCGACACAATATGCAGGTAGCACACAGGGCGATTGCTGGAATAACTTGTGATGTTTAACGATAAGACAAACCCGCCGTCACCACTTTACTACCAGCACTCACCATTACTTGGCAATTATCCACCATTCACTATCGAAATGTAAAATCTGAATAAGCATACCCTTTTTCATCATGTCAAGATGAATGATAATACGCTAATCTGACGTGTTATTATGTTTCTTCATCTGCAGTGGAGTCCCGGACGTGTCGCGCTCGCGCTTGTTGTTCACGCATATCGTCACGTCAAAACAGCCGCCATTTCAACGGCGACGACATGGTGCCGCGATTTGAACTGAACTATAACTTGAAACGGCTGCAGGACTCTCATTTCCTTTCAACCATAACTGGTTGTTTGTTTTATCCTACAATAACCATTACTGCTTACAGAAACAATCAAGCCCGGTATATTATTAACGGTTGTGATAGCTCTGTGTTGCTTTATGAACTCTTCTGATTATGCCAGGGAACAATTCCTCCCTCGGAGACGAGTGAGTAACCCTGAGTATAGAGAACCACAGCGTATATGGCTCAGAACTGTTAAAAACAACTCGCGCGCCTGTTGTTCGCAAGATTTCTGAGGTGCGGGCAAAACAGATTATTTTTCTCGGCTATGGTAAGAGGAGATCGTTTATTATGCGGGTCGCTCTATTGCGCCCACGTCAAAGCACATCGACAGCTACTGTTAGCACAGCCATATCGCAGTTTCTCGTTTGCGGAACCTGTCCGGGTATACCCCCCACACGTCCGCGCCACCATCGATCTTCCCGTGTACGGAACCGATGCTCGCTTGGAACACAGCACCAGCCGCGGTCCCAACCCGTGCGCCGGGTCGCGCTTCCGTTGCGCACACCCTGGCACTCCGCGCACCGGAACGACCCCATAAGCTCACTTCCGAGGTGCTCGGTGCCCCATCGGAACACTTGCGTGCAGTTCTAGTGAGGCTGCCGTCGCCGTCGACGCCACCGCGAAGTTCAGCAAAGTACAGCGCTATGCCCCCCCCCCCTCCCCCCGTTAAAGTGAACACCGTAATGTGCTATCAGTTTGTTGTGGCTCTGTAGCTGCAAGTTCCGGTTAAAGTGTGGGAAATAAGCCGACGTTACCAACTACAAGTCATCTAATACAAAATCCCTGCGATTATACACTTACCAGACGAAAAGATTCGCACGTGCTCTACAATCATGTGTTGCCCTTGAACAGCGAACCTCACTGGACATTCAAGAAGTGCGGCACGGGTGGGCCGGGCTGCTATAGCGCACATAAATAACCATTCCAGGAAAATCACTCAAGAAAGTTTACTTCTGCAACCGCTGGTTATCTAAAAATGAGCCGTGGGTCTATTTCTTCAGGAAACGACAATGACAATATGTTTCTACGTGTTCAGTGTACGGGGGGGGGGGGGGGGGGGGGGGGAATGCTACACCACTTTTAACTTCTCGAGGGGCCAGTGATGTGAACCTAAGTGTTCTCGTCCTACGTGAGTTCGGTATGCAAACGGGAAAAAAATAAAAAACAAGAGAATATCGCGTCCGTGTTAATTGCTGATCGTAGCCATACAGTTGCACGTATAACACGAAAAAATGCCCGTCATCAGGCGCCTCGCAACTGTGGTTCGAAAGCTGTCGGAACGCTGCTCGATTTGTGTTCTGACTACTAGTTACTACACTCGCTCGATTGTGCGAGAGTCACGCGCCCGGCTTCGCGCACCTCAGCCTTAGCGGTACTGCACGGTATAGCAGCAGCGCAGCGCGCCGACTTCATTTTCGTGCCTGTTCATGGCCCTGCGACGGCAGACAGTTAAAGACAAACACTGTGTAGGAGCCGCAAACAGCTTCCCGACGAATAAAGCGCGCGCAGCGTGTACGCCCTGCAGCATCAACAACAAATAACCACGGCAAAGCGGCACATTTCGAGGCTAGAAAGGTCAACAGGATATGTTTGCGCAAGTATATACATCTGCATACCGCTCGTGCGCGCGATGCGGTGCACCATTAGGATTCAGCGGGTAAAATGAGGCGTGAAGTGGCGGGGCACATGAAGCGTGGGGCTCGAGCACGTAGGGACGAGAGAGAGGGAGAGGGAAAAGGGGAGGGAGGGAGGAGGAATGAGAATGGGAGCAGCGGGGGCGCGACCGAAGGGAGGAAGGAGACTCCCCGTGAGCCCTGCGTCGTGCGTTAAAACACGCACACACACGCGCGTGCGCCCACAAAATAGGTGACGGGTCGCATAAACACAATTTCTTTTCTTCCTCTTCTCATCCTGTTTGCGCATATTTGCGTTCGCGCAGCCAGACGAGTGGCATGCGATAAAAACAACTTTCACGCTGTTTTGGAAACTCGAGCGACGGCGCGAGGTCGAGGAGGAAGATGTTTATGTAAGATGTCAGAGTTTCATTTTTTTTTCTTTTTTTTTTAGTTTTGTGTCGTGCAGTTGAGGCCTGTTACAACAGCGTCGGGCAGGACGAAAGAAAGTGATGCGCATATATGTGTCTCTCCCCCCCCCCCCTCCTCACCTCCTCTTTCATAGCGTCACCTCAAGAAATGTTTGTTGCTCCTGCCGCGATTAAAAGTTTGGCTAGCCTTGCTTTCCATGACGCTGGGCGCCGAAGGCGTAAGCAGCCTGCCCATTCGCAATTCTCTGTTCTTGCAAGCATTTATTAATTAGCATAACGAACCTACTCACGAGGTAACGAGGCTCGTTAAGTGAACTAAGAAGCGCAGGATCAGCAAATTAGGGCGCGGTCATGTGGTCTCGACGCGGACATCGCTTCTCCTGTATTTTCATGTATAGTTTATAGCTTACTACTGAAGTATATGTTATCTAGATGACGCGGAAACATTACCTAGACCGCGGTGAAACGCGTGTTTTGTTCGAACGCAAAATGGGATAGTGATCAACCGGCACCCAGTTGAGGTAAGGCCATGTATGCCTATATGACACAGATCACGTCGTGCAAGTATACCGTTCTTTACCCTTGTGACGAATACGAGAGAGAACACTGTGGATGCATTCTGGTGCAGTATAATGCTCCGCGAATCGGAGGTGTCGTCGAAAACCCCACCGGCGCCGGAGTTGGAAGAGCGCGCTCGTACAGAGGCTTGATCGTGAGCACTGCGTCCCGATTGGCCGCGGCGGGTGGCGTGACCACCTCTCCCCGTTTCGACGGAGGTCGCCTCTGCGCCGGACATAAGTTCCCTGTGTTGCGTTCTATTGGTGCATGAACTTTCACTTCCCGCTCTCTCTCTCTCCCCTAAAGATGCTTCGCCGTGCTCCCTCAAGGGTTGCAGAATTAAGCGTCATTTCCCCCTATATAGATCAGTATCATCATCATCATCATCATCATCATCATCATCATCATCATCATCATTATCTTTTCGAGGGTGTTGTCGCCTAGGCCCTGCAAATTACAAATGCTGATATATCGGAATAGCCCATCCCGGAAAAGAGAGTGACCGACGCGGATATCGCCGAACGACGCCGTTGAGGGGACGATGGAGCGAAGGCTCCTGCTGCACAGTCGAGGATACCGAGCAGCGGGCGGTACGTGCTTTTCACTACGACATGCGACTGTTCTAAAGCGAGGCCTCCTTGCCGAGTTGGAAGCACTTCTTCGTACGTATCTGACGCCTCTCACGCCGAAGGCCACACAGGCATGCTTCAACAAGCGGCATATAACACCCTTCCTCGCGGGCAAGCCAGCGCGTTGAGCCGATTGGCCGGTTTCGATCCGCAGTTACACTAGAAAAAACCGTCGCATCAGAAGCGTCACGAGTGCAACGCGACACTGTGGATCACCATTGAAAGTGTTACCAAATAAGATATGCATGATGTACAGCGTGTAATTATGTGTGTATAACATCCAGCCTGTCTATAATTCACTGCGAATAAAATCAGTTATTCGTATAACATGCTGCTCTTTAATACTAATATTTACACCTCGAAAAAGCACACATCATATGCAAACACACATGGTTCGTGAGCCAATGACACCAAGAATGCTTCGCTTTGCGGAAATGTCAACTGGAGTTGAGTCTGCCTGATTTTGTACTTATGAAGCCTCTATACAGGTAAATGTCGTCGCAATGTCAAATCGCCCCACCGGCGCGCAGTATACATGCAGATGAAACATTGTGCATACTTCAGAGTATGTCTCTGTATATGCCATGGCGTAATCGTGTGCCACTTGAGCGGGTGGCATGGGCTATACAATCGGTGGTCGCTCAATATGGTGCTTAGGAATCAACTACGATGACTAGACATTAGGTAGACAATGACAAAGATAAACGACCGAGTAATACCGGTATCACACGACCACTTTTGATCGCGATCTAACCCGATCCGGATCGAAATTATCGATTGGGATTGGCTCTCCCGCGCAGCTTGCGCAAAGGAGTCAATCACGACCGAGAAATTTGATCCGGATAAAGATTGATCACGATCAAAAGTGCGCCGTGTGACAACCATATAAAACAAACATGGCATGCATAAAGACACCGTAAAGGAAACCAAATATGATATCTTTAAATCGGAGCGGCCTCCATGCGATTGAAGAATCCCATCGCTATACGGCTCATGTGGTGGTGGCCGAAGCAAGTGGCGATGCGGATCATTTCATTTGGCCCTGCCAACGAAGGTTTCAATCTAAAAAAAAAAAGGCCTTGTTTAACAATTTGCAAAGAACCGGCTTTTGACATGCGTGTCTGCAGCAGACAGTTTTTTTTTTTTTTTCGAAGGGTTGAGGATACTTAGAAAGGTAGCACCACGCCTACTACTCGCATATCTACGCAACATTTATTTGGTGGGCACGTGGTAATGCATTTCTGAATAGCGGAAAGAGGTGCACATGCAGAATTGTTGCCCGGCCAGACTTTCATGCTACGCCCGCCTGTGGCAAACGTCTTGATCAAACAAACATCCAGTGCACCTCAACAACGCCAGACAGTTTTCAGCAAGACAGTAACGTGGAACACCGGTTTCAGCAACAAGAACGCGTCGCGTGACATTTTTCTATTAAGTCAAACAGGATGTCTCGTTTTTCAACCAGTTGGTTTTTAACTGCGTTATGCGTCGCTGTCTCCCGCAGAAATTGCTACTGTTGCGTTTACTTGTAGACTAAGCAATTTGCGGTATATTTATATGCACGAGCGTTCTTCCTTTTCGTAGAGGGAGAGAAATTGGGAGCTCGCGGCTTGCATTAGGGAAACAATTAATCACTCGCAAGCACGGCCAGATCTCGCTTCTGTGTCTGGAAGCAAGCGAAGGCGCGCAGAAATATAAATAGGCATATCGTTTCTTTTTTTTTTTTCTTTTGTTAATTATACGTGCGTTAGAACCAGGCATGGTACAAGATTCGGTCGTAATGATACGTCGTCTTAAATGAAGCACGGTGAAATGGATCGCTTTTTCCAGACGCTTCCGTGTAGAGAACACTTCAGTCAATAAGATCGAAAATGCGATTAAGTGCATAGGAGGAAGAGGGAGGAGGGGGGGGGGGGGGCTTACACGGATAAGATATTATACAAAAATCTGCTACAGAAGATCAAAGCCAGTTACCAAAAATTTGCGTCATAGCGGCCGAGTTCACCCTCGATTAATTTTCCGACACCATGCGCTGCACGAGGTACAAGAACCTAATAGCGATCTTTCGTCGCTTTTTTTTTCTCTCTCTGTCTCTATTTTTTTCTTCTTTTTTCCCGTTTATTGCCTTCTGGGGAATAGTAAGTTTGTACGTTCCAGCTTTTTGTCGCCTCCGCTTTGGGGCAGGTGGTGCTCTATGCCATCTGGAGGCACCAGCAGCACTAGTAGTACCAGCGCTACTATAATGAAGTTTTTGTAGGAGCGGCTCACGCTCACTCTGATGCCTCGGTGACGCATCGGTCAAGGATCGGGGGAGCACACGGGCAACCTCCGTGTAGGATATGGGTGGTTCTTGTTGTTGTTGTTGCCTCAAAACATGGCTCGTACCCACGAGGGGGATTGGCCACACTGGTATATGGGTGGTTCCCAGCCTGTCTTCTTCTTCTTCTTCTTCTTCTTCTTCTTCTTCTTATTATTATTATTATTATTATTATTATTATTATTATTATTATTATTATTATTATTATTATTATTATTATTATTATTATTATTACATACCGAACGCATAAAACCCAAACTCCGCAATCATATTTTTAGTCGTCCCTAATTCTGATCTGAAAATTCGGCAGAGTTCGATGGTGAGCTTGCTGCGGCTTAATAAATTTACTGCGTCTTAAGATAACTAATTCCGATTGAAAGCAAGGCTGCTTTGAAAAATGTCCTTCGTTCGCATTCGTTACTGAACGGTCTTTCTTTTTTATATATATATAACAAGCGATGTTCATTCGTATCGGAAACGACGGTGCGAATGTTGTGCGTTAGATAACGCGTTCTGCGACGGGCGGCGAGAGCGACGCCTCAACACCGGCTTCTCAGCGTCGACACCTGCGGACAAAGACTTCCTCCGGATCGACAGCGAGGCGGCGCTTTATAAACGCACGTCGAGATTGACGCTATCAGCGACAGGCTTTCCCGAGACTGTCTGCATTTCTTGCAGCAGAAGACGGCGCCGACATCTTTCCGCGCGAACGCCAACGCGAAAAAGTGGGGGGTAGAAGAACCCTTCATGAAGAAACCTCTCATTCACCAAAGAAACGATACAGTGTTGCAGAGGCTACGTGACGTAGTGAGGTGACCATTAGTGCGTGAAAAGAAGTCATACACAAGTTTAGACGGCGTTTCCAATAGACGCTCTTCACACCACCGACCACATTCTAGGACATTAACGTCGCGCCGTGCACCTTGATGTAGGTACGTTGTTACACAGACCGACTCCTAGCGATGTGATGCAACACTCCGGCACCGTCTTTAGCTGATATATAGCCTGCAAAAATACGCGCCCATGTCTCACCGGGCTATCTCATTTGTGACAAATGTTGATGTGAGCGGACTGTACGCTTGTGCAACTGTGCTCGCTCTGATATTGAGCGCCAGCCGACTAGGAGTGCACTGAGCAGATTGTCTATAGGGTAACTTTAGGCTACAGACTTTTCTCCACGAAAGTCAACAATTCTGCAGAAACCGTCGGAGGAAACGTGCTGACTCTAAAGACAGGCTGGAGACGTTAGCCCGGCTAATATCGCTTGGCGTGCTGCTTCAGATGCCGAGTAATAATTATGACATACGCCACAACTAACCGACGGCGCACACTGTATAACTTGAGCGCTTCGGGCTCGCGCTCCGCTGTTTGCGTTTTAATTTTCGCTGGCAGAGCACGTCGGTGACCACGCACTTTGCTAGCAATTAAAACTCTTCCAACCAAGGAGAACAGTGCTTCGAAGAATACGTTTTTGTTTTCGTTGGCGCCAGTATGCCCCACGGCACGATCTACAAATGAAAATATTGAGACCTGTCTCTTGGATAAAGTCCAGAAGCGGCCGGTGCTGAGCACATTGCATCGGGCATCAAAGGTCAAGCGGTCGGCTTGGATGGTAGCCCAGGCTGCGCAGGTGGCTTTTGATATATAGACGTAAAGAGCTGGCAGTGTGCGGCCGTTCTTTTTGCGGCTTTCTGCCGACTGCACCCACTGTGGCCTCGTAACTTTCACATCGCTGCCCGGTTTCTACGAGGCTAATCTCGAACGCTAGGGCTCACGCTGCCTCACAAGCTGACGCCCCAGCACCAGTGGTCGCGTGTTCACACACGGCCAATCAGGGTTAGCATGCTGTCTATGATAAGCCACGATTGGTAGACCGATACACCATCGGAACAGCTGGTTGAGAACTCAACTTAACATCCATCGCTACCAAAATCACGTACTGTAACGCCTTGGATTGCTTTCATTTTGCGGACGTCGGGTTGGATTCACAGGGCTCTTCACGCGTGAAAAGCGTTCTTGAACAATCGCCCACTTTCATATATCTCAATGGCTTATGAAAGAGCGTGAAGTGTTTGTTAACAGAAGTTATGTGCTTACGGCACCGTTCTTTTTCTTCGTTTCTTTTATGCATTATTTATTTGTATTGTGCTTGCACCAGCTGTCTTGCACCAGCTGTTTTGCATTAGCTGTTTGTTTCTCTTTTCCAAATTTGATAAGCTCACCGAAGCAAGCTGCTTCACTTTCATCTGGATGGACAGCAGCTGAAGAGCAAAAGTTGGGCTTCATTTCTTATTTCTGCCTTAAAATAAAGCGAACTGAAGTCGTCTGCCGGATAAAAAATAAGATGAGGGAGAGAGAGGGGGGAGGGGTCAAATAAGGACGCTCGCAGCGAGCTCAATCACCAACTTAGCAACTTTTTCCCGAACATTTTGATCAGGAAAATGGGGCGCGAGGATCAGGAGAGAAAAAAAAAAGAAAGAAGCCTGGCGTGTCTGGCTGTTTCTTCCCTGACTACATGGAGTGTAGCCGGATAGGAAGCAGCCTTTCGATTGCCCTCTTATGCAGCAGTCGCCTCATTCTGTCCGTTGATACACTCAACTCGCCCGTCGGATCCGCTTATACCTCTTTCCTCGCGAGCCTGTGCTCGCTGCGTTGGCGGTACCGAACAGAATTCTGAGTTGGAGGGAGGAGAGTGTCGATTTGACGTCATTTTGCTTCTACCCTCTTCTTCTTCTTCTCAGGGTGTCCCTGATTAAGTGAGACAGGCCGTCCGGGCTTCCGCCTCCACTTGAATTTCTAAACGAAAGTCCAGCTATATACATATAGCCACTTCAGAGAAGCCAATAACCAGCCAATAACCAGTTTCCTGCGACGTTTCTCGATAACCACCCTCTGCCCACTCTAGATGGAACACATTTTTCTCTCAGGAGCCAGAAATTTGCTAGCATTTCCTTTTCCGTTAATCCACGAAACTGGGGGCTGTACAAAACACTAGTTGGTTGTGCTTACATCGGCAGCGGAAGAAAAGAAATTATGACCGGCAGCCATTACAGCGATAATTTTGGAAAGGACAGTAATATGTCAACACAGGACAAACGAAAGGAAGGAAGAAAAAAAAAGCAGACGCTAGGACTCATCCGGCCTGTTGGCCCTTTTGGCGTGGAACAGTATAAGCTAGACCTTTATTTTTTTTTCCCCGCAAAGATAACATATACAGTCAGACAGGACTGCTAGACAATTTTACAGTAGCGTTTTAACGGAAAAGCCGCACAGCGTCACACGGAAATGTTTCCCAGAATTCACCGCCTGAAGATTACTCTTCACGTCGAGAAACAGCCGACGTGAGGAGTGTCATCGTATCCGACTACTCTCTTTGCTTGCACTACGTGTTAATCCATGAAACGGGAGGCTGTGAAAAAACACTCGTTGGTTGTGCTTACATCGGCAACGTAAAAAAAGGAAAAAAGAAATTATGACCAGCAGCCTTTACAGCCACGTCCATTTGTTTACAAACATGCGCCAGCCTACCATCATCTGAACTGTTTCCTGCTCGTAGGAACTGAAGCAAATGTACCGCATCCAGTAAAGAACGCTTGGAATAGACCCAAGTCGTCGTCTGCACTCGTCGCCATCGAAACAAATGACGCGTGGCTTGCACGTGACCTGAGCGCGGTGGGTGGTAGTAATGCCCAGAGATCATCGAGGATTGTGTGACGCGTGTCTCCAAGGCGCGGTCGAAGAAAGCAGTAAATCTGGAGTAGCCGAAGCGGTTCATTAATGGTGCCTTCGTAGTCTAGTATGCTCAATCTTTCAGCTCTATACGCGGTGCTATAGAAAGACGCTGCTAAGCTATGACGCCAATTCCAGGAATGTGAAATATGGTTACCGCGTAGAAGGATTTGATGTCGGCATTATTTTGGCGCGGACCGTTGATTTTTAGCTGCTGCTCGACTAAAATAAATGTTATTGAAGAAATATATATAGATATATATATATATATATATATATATATATATATATATATATATATATATATAGTAGTAACTGGATTTTTCAATGGGCCAAGCGTATTTAGGGAAATCAGAAGCACAACTTCGCGGTTATCTAGGGTTTAATATTTTCCCAACAGTTTCGGTCGGTGGACCGACCTTTCTCAAGGGATATATATATATATATATATATATATATATACATACTCTTTCTGAGTATTCCTTCCACTGGGGACGCTGTTCGACGCTTGAAATGAAAGAACTACCTGACAGCCTGTTATATACTACCAGTTGCCACTTATTCTCCATAAGAATTAGGAGTAAGATGTGATTTTTTTAATGCATGTACATCACCACCAGCACAACGGAGAAGTATGCCACGCTATACTCTCCAGTATCCTCAGCATCGCTTTGTGAGCACTTTGTGCACACCAGTGCATGGGCGTGTATTTCACCTCCCTTTTCTAACGTTCATCTAGAGTGCCAGGTCCGGCTGCAGTCGGTCCGGTTCAGCACCTCAAACGTTCGCTATGGTTGACATCGCCGCCGAGCATTGGACGGCACGCTAGCTGTATTACGTAAAAGGGGGGCAGTCATCTCTACTCACCTTCGAGTCCAGCGAGGACTTCTTGACGACCTTCCTGCCGCGCAGTTCGACGTGGCATAGCGGCGGCGAAGCCTCTCGCTTTCGCTGCTCGGGCGACGCCTTGGACGAGGCCGAGGCCTGCCGCCGCAGCTCGTGGAATCGCGCCACCTTGGCTTGCGACGGGGGCGGCCGCCGACCAGCCGCGGACTTACGAGCCACGTCGTCCGCTTCTTCGTCGTCGGTGGTGGCCCCCTCGTGGACGCAGCACAGGCCGCCCCGAGACAGCTTGGGGCCGGCCGCGGCCAGCCGTCCTACGCTGCTCGACTGCTGTTGAGCGCACGACGTCGTCGAAGGTGGTGACTGTGCGCGGCTCGCGCCGTTCCCGCTACCACCTGCGGTGGTTCTGTTCAAAACGCCGGCCGTGGTGGCTACTGTATTCGAGGCGCGAATGGCATTCGTTGAAATGCGCTATTCGCTACTGCGAGCACCACACTGAGTTTATGAGCGGCTAGCTACAGCTTTGCCAGCGCCTTCGATGCTTCTTCTGCTATTCTAAGAACCGTGACAGTTCTCGCGTAAGCAAAAATGCACGTGATGCAAGCACGGTTTGCAGTTGACCTCTCAGGGGTGCTAGCCGACAGTGCCGAATGTTTTGGTTCTGCGCCACAGACCGAGTCACTTTATGGCCCTTCCTCCACCACTCTCGCTCAGCACCAAGAAAGCCGTAGCTGCCGAATATGTGCCAGGGGTGGTCTTCTCACGGGTCTTTCGAGCCCTGGGACGACACTGTCGATTTGAACCACCTAAGCACTGTTTGAGTTGCGGTTTTCTCGGCTCTTCAGCTGGCAAGTGAAGGATGCCTTGCGCGAGCCGCCGATGACATCAAGTGCAGTTCCGTGTTGCCGTCCCTGGGAGTTTACCGAGCGGGGTGGCGTTGTCGCCAATGTCTCCGAAGCACAAGTGGCTCTTTTTTGAAGCTGCGCCAGAACACGTTTGAAGTGAGGCTGACACACACGCGCACGCGCACACACGCCTGCAAAACACGTCACTCGAAATT
The DNA here is from genome assembly GCF_013339745.2 of Dermacentor silvarum. Lineage (NCBI taxonomy): Eukaryota > Metazoa > Arthropoda > Arachnida > Ixodida > Ixodidae > Dermacentor > Dermacentor silvarum. Next base: position 228,371,800 of record NC_051155.1, read on the forward strand.
TCCTCGGTGCTCCAGCCACACTGAGCTGTTCTTTGTTGACTCCGGCGTCGCTACGCAGCAAACAGGAACAGCGACTTCAAGGCCAGCGCTGTAGGGGAAGAAGCTCAATCCACTCTGTGTCGTAGGGAATTTAAAGTTCTTAATTCCCGTGACGACGAGATGAAAACAAGGGTACTGTCAAAGTGTCAGCGATACGGGCGACGACAAAAACGTATTCGGTCGGCGAAGAATGTTTGTCTGACACAGTGCGTCGCCGTCGACACTGTCGCGCGAAGCGCTTACCAAAGAAGCGGCTTCGAAACCGGGACGCGAGCCGAAGCGAAACAGCTGGCCTGCTTCGTCGCTCCTGAACCCGGGTGCCCTCTGACCTCTGTGGGGAGACTCGGGAGGGCGGAAGGCCGAAATGGCTTGCACAGGACTCCAAACGAGCGACGACTCCGGCGCGGCGCTAGCACCACGCCTCTCCGCGCGTCGCGCGGCTTTGAGACAGACTCGCTGGCTCCGGTGGTGTTGCGCCCTCGCCGAGCGATCGACACAGCACTTGCTGCACCACGCGTCTAGCGGGCTTCGCTTTTTTAGAGCCACCGGAAGGCTCCCGGGCCACTGGCGTCACTTCCGCTTTCCGTGGCAGCGGGCCAATGAGCCGCCGAGCGCGCGGCGACTCCAGCGCTTGTAGCGCTCGCTCTCTCCTCGCTGTCGAAGGCGAGCGAGATCGCGCACAGACGCGCGCTCGCTCGCGCTGGGCAAGGTCGTTCTGTGGAGCTCCACAGTCGCTCGCGGAGGGACTTGCCACGAGCCCACTTGTTTCGAGAACCGGTGCGCTTATTGGACAGAAATTCTCTTATCACCTCTGAATGGACTTGATAGAAACGTGCGCCGCGAGAATCTCATATCCTCTCTGAACAGACTGAAGAACACGCGCCACAAGAGCGCTTATAAAGACGCATAATAATTAATGTATCGCGCGTAATCTGCGTTTCACAGCAATTTTAGAAACACCATTCTAATTCAAACAGTATATGCTCATCTACAGGTGAAGCCGCTATTTGTTGCTCAGGGTGTCACTCGGGAAGTGAGCTGGACAATAATTTACTCTAACGTTTACGCTTTAGTACGGCAGACTGAGAGTGGTTCTTTTGGGGAGCAATCCTAGGGAATTAACTGAGCAAGTGTGATGAAGGACCTTATGGTTACCTTAGGAATGACGGGGTGCCTAAGTTTAGTTAATATTTTCACAGAAAGTGTCCATGGTGTAAGGCGTGGCAGAACCATATGAAACGCCTTTGCATTTGTATTTGCATTTGAAACGCCTTTGTAGCACATTTTGGGGACGGATATCTCGAAATACGCGCTAGGTTCAGGTTTTCTCTATAATGAATCAATCTTCACGGGGCACGACTTCTACTCTACCATGCCACTAGACCACTAAGTTTAACCATTGGAATAATGCCAGTTAGCTAATTCAACATTTCCATATGCCGTGAAAGCATTGGGCGCCTATTTTAGGTAATCCGCCTAAGGATGCATAACATCTCCGACTCCCCCAAATGATCTGCGCATATTGTGCACGTGCCATATAGCGCAATTAGGAGCGGCAATACTGCCCCATTGAGAATATCGACCGGAAATGTAAGTTCTACATACCCATTGGCCTTATAAGACGTGACTGTGCCTGTCTGCACCGCATTTTGTTATGCATAAGGCTGGTCCACAAGCCGAAACGACAGAAATGTATCTTGCAAAAGACAACGTATGTCGTGCCATTATCTCTGAAATGGTACCCCCGGGGCCAACGTTATTCCTACACAGCACTACTATATATATATATATATATATATATATATATATATATATATATATGTGTGTGTGTGTGTGTGTGTGTGTGTGTGTGTGTGTGTGTGTGTGTGTGTGTGTGTGTGTGTGTGTGTGTGTGTGTGTGTGTGTGTGTGTGTGTGTGTGTGTGTGTGTGTGTGTGTGTGTGTGTGTGTGTGTGTGTGTGTGTGTGTGTGTGAATTCGTACGTTGGGGTCGCACGTACGGAAGAAAACGATACTTTATGTACTACGTTTCGGCCGGGTCCCGGATCCAGCATACCCTCACTTTATATATATATATATATATATATATATATATATATATTGTGTGTGTGTTCGCGCTCTAACGATCTCACATGGATTTGTCATCTTTATCTCCCCCTGACGCTGCGCCGTGATCCGTACTGGGCTGCAGAAATAAGCGTCATTTCCCACATTAAACCACTACTACTAGGTTCTGGTCAGCCTTCTATTGTGCTTTCTATTTGGTCATTTAGGTTCGTTGATTTTAGTATGAGCACTCTTAGTAATGCAGAATGGCGTTGTCGTCGTCGCGCTTCAAGTCCGAGTGTGCTTCACTGCTTCTTCGAAGCTAATTTACCTGTAAGACACTTAGGTTATGCGGTGAAACAAATCTCTTTGCACGTAGTGGGAATTTCACCAGAAGTACTTCAGGCTTGTATTCGGCGGTCTAAGGGGAGTATTATTCATCGATCATAGCAAATCCGAGGCTGCCGTTTCAAAGAACAAAAATCGTATTGTATAAAGTTCGCGGCAATGGTACATTTAAGACTGCTGCTGAGTAATGTCTAGCGCTCGAACATAACGCCTTTGACAGTATACGAACAAACCACCATGTTGTTTGCGCCAACTCAAATTTCATCAACCGATGCAGTGTGACGCAAGTATTTTGCATGTTTCTTGATATACTCAAGCCGATTTTTTAATCTAAGCGTTTCAGTATTGCTACACATGTAGTATAACTGCGCAAGAACTACTACGCGCGGTCACAACATAAATGTAAAACTTGGACATCTACGATTAACAGTATTTGCATAGCGTATCTACCGGGGCGGGGGGGGGGGGGGGGCATTGCCCCTCCACTGTCCCAAGTGGGGGGGGGGGCAAAGTATGCCATTTGCCCCCCCCCCCCCCCCCCCACACACACACACTTTGAAAGCGGGCACTTTGCTGGAAAGTACAAGAAAACTACAGCTGAAGCTAACTTTTCTTTCTTAATAGAGTGGCCACGAAAGTAATGCTTGTCTTTACTACGTGTCCCCTGCTTGGGCAGAGAAGATTGACTTTTGTGCCTCTTTGTGACGCGCTGTAGCGGCCGACGCGCGGGATTCGCCATACATGCTCGCATTGCGCAAGTCCTGCCGCTGGACAGTTCCCGCCGTAACAAATTTCCGCTTACGCTACTTGCAGCATCATGTCCAGTTTCATTGGACCACTTAACCGTATTTGAAAACACAATCAGCTTGCTATATTTAACCTCCGAGATAGGGGATGAAGAGGTCCGGATAAAGTATTATAATCAGCCGTGCCCAACGACTGGTGTGCCTGTTATGGCGTGAAATCGTTGGGTTATCAAATGCTGGAACTATTGAATCTCCGTCCGCAGATAGTCAACGTATCATTGCAGTCTCAGTATCTTATCACCATCGAAAATCTAATCAAACCGTTTACAGGTCTAACTGTCGAATTTCATTGTGTAATCACGATTTATCGTAGATATTTTCGTTAAAATGACCTTGATAGAACGTGCAGAGCCATTTCAATACCAATAGAACATTGAACTGAAGCTTATCTAATAACATGTGTCACTTATGATTTTGCCGATTTAATTTTCAGGTCGTTTCTAAATAAGAGCTACACTATTACTCGTTTCCCTGCAGGAGCAAGAACAGCAGATATTTCATATTTTGAAGAAATGAAGGTCACTTTTTGGTGACGTGTACCAAAAAGTTTACCTGTGTAGGTTGATTATGTGCTCGGAAAACAGTTACTGAATACTCACTTTTTCCCAATCTTTATTGGTTATAGGGTATTTGGTCTGGCTGAGCTGTGTTTATATTTGACTATGAGGTGTGTTTATATTTATTCGATGTACGAAGCAATGTTTTGGGTGACGAACGATATATGTTTATTCTCTGTAGGTTCATTAAAACCTTTGTAGAAAGTTGCCCGTTGAAGTGTTCCAGGGTTTCCTACTGCAACTAATAAACATTTTTTCCAGACTCCTGAAACAACTGCACGAGATGCAGACTTGAAATATCGTGAAAATAGAGAGAATATTAAGCGCAATGCTTTGCGAAGCATTCACTTTCCTGCTCAATGACAAGTGTTGCAGATAATTACTAAACACTCGTTTTTCCATGTATTCTCGTGCGTCATACGAGATGCGTAGTTTGTTTCTCCGGTGTCCTCGGTCAGCTAAACTTGTTTATATCTGGCTTATAACTTGTTTACATCTTGTTTATATCTGGGGAAAATGAGGGGCATGGTATGGGCAATATGTAGGCAATGTTCCAAATGAGTGGGTTAAATTTGCCTTTTCCAGTAGAATAGACGGCTGCGCTGTCATAGTTACAACTACAACTGAGGTCAAATTTTGCGAACATAGGGGGAACAATACGCCAAGTTTATGTGCTATGATAAGTGCGTGTTGATCAAGTACAGCTTTAAAAGAAAACTGTAAGCAAGTGTTCTAAAGTACCATGCTGCTGTTATTAGCTAGGTTTTCCAATGCTCCAAGATAACTCTGCGTTTCAGATATTAGAGCGAAAGCTCTACGCCGTGCCTCGCAAGGTCATTCATCGCGTCGCAATGACCTTGAGCGGCCGGAGCGCGAACCAACGGAGCGCAAGTGTAGCAGGTGTGACGTCATGCCACGGGATCCGCTGCGGATAGGCGTCGCAGCTGCGCTCGCTCGGCGCCTCGCCGCTGAGGTACCACGTGACTATAGGTGGAGGTTTAACGGCTGCATCGCCGGCGCTTGGTCGCTCAGTCTCGCCATGGATGGCGCGCCGGCTGGGCCGTCTGTGCGTGCGCTTCAGCGCAACCAACGAGCTTTGGGAGAGAGCCTTGGCCAGCTCCGACCTCGAAGATCAGCAGCGGCTGATTGCGAGGGCCCAGGACGCGGCCCGAGCTCAAGGCATTCTGGAATGAGGACGCCTCTCCAAAGCTGCATTTAGACATTAAAGATGTTTATTCTCTCTCTCTCTCAGCGCAAGCGTCAGGCTGAATCCAATCATCCAGTAGATATAGTTAGACAGCAGGCTGCGAAATCTCAAGCAAATGCAAATTTGGTTGCTGAAACACCGCAACAAAGGGAGGCTAGATTACCACGTTATAGAGAAGCTTACCAAGCGCGGAAGCGTGCATTAATGAAACACTGTGGGCATAGTCTTTGCAAAACCAAGCCAAACAGACCTTTCGCTCGTGATAACTAGGTTTACAATAGTTAAACCTCAGCCATCTTTTTATACTTTGACGGAATAGGCTACATTTTAAGTACAATGTGTTGTGAAGTTTTAATGTTTCTGGCTTATTTAGAAGCACTACGAATATTTATTGAGTAGTCATTTCTTGTTCTTTTTACTTTTTCATGCGCGATATACTGAGTTCGCCTGGTGTCCTCACTGAACTAAAGGAAGCGGCTTCTTTATGTTTTGTGACTCTGAGGACCTGGTAATGATTTATGTGTAGGTAAAGTTCAAAATAGATGGGTAATTGGGAGTTTCGCAATAAATCGCATGTAAGCACTCTAGCGAGCAGAATTGAGCCCACTGTCTTGACAGAACTATAAACGCCACCAAGGCAAAATTTTGCGAAAATTAGTGGTACGCTATCAAAACTCTCTGTGCAAAGTTAAATGAAGGTGGACCAAACACAGCCTTTGTAAAAAAAAGTTATTCACATGTTAGAGCGCGTGATATGGCCACTTTTAGCTATGCTTCCCAATGTTCCGTCATAGCTGTTGATTACAACAGATTTATATTTCGTGGAAAGGGGAGGGGGTCACGGTAAGTGCAATGTGCGACAAGATTTTTACGTTCCTGGTCTAGTTATACGCGTTGCAAATAATTACTAAGCCATCGTCCCCCCCCCCCCCCTATTTTGCATGCGTCATAAGACGTTCTTAGTTGGTTTCAGCGATGTCCTCGGTGAACTTAACAAGACACATTGTTTATATGTAGCGAAAATAAAGGTCGCAGTATGGGCACTACGTAAGTAAACTTCAGACGCAGACGACTATTTATGATATTTGCTGTAAATTACGCAAGCAAGCGATCCGGAGCTATATGAATGTGCTTTACGAACAACGCAGAGTTTATCCCGCTGCCCTGGGAGTACTGTGAACTCAACTGATATCAAATCTGGCGAAATTTGTGTAGGCAGGGGGGGGGGGGGGGGGGGGGGGGGGGGAGTACATTATGGTAAATGTTATGGCCAAGTAACATGTGTGTTCATGAATTACCGGCTTTTTAAGAATTTCCAACAATAAGCGCTACAAAGCAATACATGCAGGCAAGGTTTTAAACGGAACAGTCATATACGGGCATCTCTTTAATCTATGCGATTTAATTCCAGGAACCTGAAATTTTTATTGAAACTGTTCGAATGAAACAGCTTCGCTGGAAATTTGGTTGTAATTCTTCAAGGTCGCACGCATTTGCTGTCGTTTCTTCTTGTGAATATTGCAAGTCAATTATGTGTTTTGTACTTCGTTGTGTATAACCTCGACAAAACTATTACCTTAACTAGCGATACATTTGTGCTGTATATAGACTTAAACACCAAGTACAATACTTTGTTTAATTAGCAAATTTGTATGGAACGAACGTGCTTTTTTTATGTGCGCTGCACTGCTGATACTGCGTGGGATCAGGGACCTCTGGGTACTCGCTGCCTTTTGTACTGTATCATATACAGATTTTATATAGTGTCAAGAAATAAATGCAAATTCAAATAATTTTCGTGCCCACATGGCTCACCATGTGTGATTGATAAATAGGTCTATGTCTGTTCAATACAAAAAGGACTGACAATGAGAGCAGCATCCCGGGCAAGTTGGTAATCCATCACTCAAGTATTATTGCGCAACAAAAGGACAAGGACGTGAGAGAAAAACACACACCAAGCGCAAACTTTCAACTAAATTTATTGTGCCACTGAATCGGTTTATATATCTGAAGCAGTACAGACTGCGAATGCGCTTTCATGAAGAAAACCGATTTAGTGGCAGAATAAATCTAGTTGAAAGTTTGCGCTTGGTGTGTATTCTTCTCTCACGTCCGTGTCTTTTTGTTGCGCAATAATACTTGAGTAAAGGATTGACAAGCGCATTTCCAGGCTTTTTCACTTACTCTACAAGTAATTATATATATATATATATATATATATATATATATATATATATATATAGAGAGAGAGAGAGAGAGAGAGCCAGATCGTTCTCGGTTCGACCCCTCCCCCCCCCCCTACACACACACACACGCACACACTCGAGACAGAGTGGGTATGCCACTGAGTCTTTGGGTACTTCAAGTAATTTTCGCTCTGTGGATATCTGTCTAACCTATTTAATTCACGGCGCTGACTGATGCACGGCGCGACTTTACATGGCGCGACTGATAAAATTCAGAACGTGGGCTCCTAAATAAGATTTTTACGCCTGAGATAGACGCCTATATAATCGCGCCGTAGTTCATTCGAAGTCAGACATACTGAACCCAAATCGACACTGGCAGCGAAAAAAAAAAACGGTCATGATTTGCAGACCGCGTTTAGTGAAGCTTTCTTTGTGGCTTCCGAGGGTGCAGACGCTGTGGTTTGGGGCAAGCGGGTCTAAACTGGCTGCGGTTGGGAGGTTGCGTTTACTGAAGCGTTTCTCGGTGGCACCTGAGCGTGCAGACGCTGTGGCGTGTGACTGTATCAATGCGATTAGCATTCTCAGCCTACTTCGCTCACTACAGATTGTAAATGAAGGCGTCTTCAGCAATACCGTGTGCCCCTTCATAGCTTTATGCTAATCGCATTAACAGCGACAATCATTGTGAGATGGGTTCTACCCTAATGTTTCTTTTTTTTTAAGCCCAAGCATAATAGCGGGCCGAAATCCTCCATGTGACACCATAGTTATGATGTAAATAGAGGAACCGCGTAATCCAACTGTTTCCCCGCGCATATCACAGCAAACATCTTTAAAGACGAAGTCTTTCTTAGTGAGTTACCCTCACTTTTCCATAGGTGTATGTATGTTTCTGGCATCTTTCGTGGGCCGACCCCGGAGATAGTGCAGTCTAAGAGCCATTGGGTATATTCTATTGCGTATGAGCCACTGCAATTGCAATTTGCAGGTGCAAGTTGGAATCAGCTAGCGCAAGACAGGGGTAATTGGAGATCACAGGGAGAGGCCTTCGTCGTGCAGTGGACATAAATATAAGATGATGATGGCGACGATGATCATGATGATTAACCACTGGGTGTGTACCACTGAGTATGTGTTCCTGGGACCACTGGGTGTTTAATAACTGTTATAATTATGATGATGGTGGTGTTTTTGATGATGATGATTATGATGATGGTGGTGCGGTGATGGGGATGATAATGATGATGACGACGGTGATTATGGTTGTGTGATGATGATAACTGATGACAAAAATTTGACGTCGGTCAAACATCGCCCCAGTGCGACTCTTACAATAAATTACGTGGTTCATACGCCACATCCTCACTCCCACCGCGCTCAGGAACATTTCGTCTTTCATCGACGTCAACAACAGGTTTAATTTCACTTTTTCTTCTTTCTTCATTTTTGGGTCTTCGCTGCACAGCACCTCCAAAGTGCGTTGCAGGTGGGGCGCTTTAAGGTATTTATTCCTTCCGCCAGATTCTTGCCCTATCCTCCGCAGTGGCTACGGGTCATAGTTGGGGCACAATTATCGACTATGGTCTTGGAACCTCAACGACAGTGACTATTTATTTATTTATTTATTTATTTATTTATTTATTTATTTATTTATTTATTTATTTATTTATTTATTTATTTATTTATTTATTTATTTATTTATTTATTTATTAGTTCCTCACAAGCTTCACAGTAGCATATTGTGTTAGAGAAAAATGTTTGCGATTAAAATTATTTAATGCGTTTATTATAAAATATGATCATCAAAAACAACATAGGCCTCTAGTGGAAGACGAAAGCCTTTACAAGCAATCTCCTTTGCTGTTTTCCTTTCATCAGCCGAGTGCGCCCTTTGCCTGATAATTTCCTAGCGCCATCGCTCTTAACCTTCACCAAAGTAATCTTTTTCAGGAAACGTTGACGCTCACGCCAGACTTCGCTCTATGAGCTGCAAATGCTGATTTTACAGAGTCATTCCTCTTCATCTTCAGCTTCCGTTTTCCTAAATACGTCAGAGGGCTGGAACCACTGACCATCCTCGCAACTGACCTTATGCGCATGCACTCTGGCAGTTTCAAACGCAAATAAGTAGTATGTGCCCACCCGTATTCTAATGTTACGACCAGTCCTTACATACGCCCAGTTCTCAAGATGTTTTTTTTTTTCAGCAGCAGACACCGCATTAGCAAAGCAGCACGTTTGTGAGAAAGCACACGCAAGTTTCCACTCGTGCATTCCGGTATCTCAAGTGTTGTTATACTCCGCTCCGTGCTATTCCACGGAGAAGACCGATGAAATTCAGAACAGAGCTTCAATGATGCTGGATCATGCAAACATCGTTCTCATTAGACCAACCCCGCTGATGAAGCGATACTGTTATACATGAGCCTCCCAATGACGCAGCCGTGGATACTAAGGATCCTCGCGGACATCGGTAACACTGAAAAACAGTGCGTAAGGCTGGAGGCATTGAGAGTAAAGTATTCAAGTTATCTCAATTGCGCGGATCGTCTGAATTTCAGTCTCATTATAAAAAAAATATGTTGAAATCGCAATTGAAACGTATGGTATAAAATTCAATAATTCTATATAATTTCCACACTATTCCCACCTTTCGTTTTCCATACTATTCGTTTTCCCTTTTTCGTTGTCATCTTTTTGTATACACTCTTCCTAAAAGGAAAGTAGAATTGCAGTAAATTGAAACAGAAACTGAGCTGAAATAGTGTAAAGTCGATATGGAATCCTTATCTATTCTAAAAACAATACATAAAGAGTACGGCTTTACTGAATCGTATGCGGAAAGCTTGCAAATAGGAGCACTTGCGAGCGCAGAACGAACCAAAGCTCGCTATATTTGAGATGCTTTTAGTCCTATGACATAGTACAGCCGCGTATCTAAGCACGTGCCCGAGCATGTAGGAGGAGGACGTATGAGCGGCGCGTGCCCAAATTAGTCGTATTATGCGATCCCGTAGCTCACAAAAAGTACTACCCTCCAAGGAGCAAGCGGCTGCCTTTTGACTCAGACGAACTTTGGAAGAAGGACACGCGCACAAAGGACGGCAACAAAGGTTCACGCGCGGTAGGCCACTCTAGTGCGAGATATTTGCATGGAAGGCACAACGCGAGGAAGAAGCGACCCGAACTAGAAGTCGTGCGCGCGCGTGCGTGTAGATAATTGGGAAGCAGCCATCAACAGATAAAACAGCTTCTCTAGCGGCACTCGAGCAGCTCTTACTCCCTTTCTGTTCCTCCTGCACCGATTCTCTTGCTGTGGACGTGTTGTGTGTGGGCCTTGACATGAAGAGTACGCTCAAACTCTTTCCAGTGAACCGAATTCTTTTGCTTCCTCCGCTTTCTTTTTCTTTTTCTTTTTTTTTTTTCGCTGACAACTTGTTGAGCTCAGCAGTTCTGAAGCACGACTCGCGAACTCAGCTTAACGAAGATGGAAGCAGCACTTTCCCTACCTACACGTGCTGCTTTACTGCTGCAGCTATGACAAAACAACACGCAGTTTCTCCTGGTATTGTTCGCAGCAATGAAAGGCGCGCGGTAAGTCAGAAATGAAACGAGATCAAGGGTACGGTTGACGACCAGCCAATTGCATTGTATGCGCGATTTCTAAGCTCTCATTTGGTGCAACTTCCACGGTACGATTTGCGGAAATACTACATCTGGTACTGCCGGTGCTTCGATGCGTATAGGAACAGATTACTTGACTAATTGGAGAGGAGAGGATTTCTTCATGCTTTTGGGCAACATCTAGTGTTTCCAGGAAAGGCAGCGCATGGTGCGAAAGGAGCCATCGTGTCGTCGTCTTCTCGCGTTTCTGCGGGAAAAAATTAACTCACGTAACATGTTGCGGTCTCGGATTCTGTGACTCCGTTGCACCTTGCACTCCCTCGGTAACGTGTAGATCTCATCGATCTAACTGAAGGATGTGATGAGTGGTTGAGGAATATATGTAAAAAAATTGTTTTATATGGGACGACCACATAGACAGACAAAGAACTTTAGTGAAGGTCCTGAGAAGCTCCGTTGCCCCCTCTCAGGAAGGCGACGAAGCCGCGGGCCGCACCCACGTCGGGACGGGGAGACCAAGCTCCAGCGCCGCACCGTGGGCTCTCTGGACAGCCCAAAATTGGCGTGACTGGTCGGAGCTCCGAAGAGCAAAGCTCCACTTCCTCTGCAGTGCATCGATGCGGGCCCCTCTGTAACGAGGGGCATCCCCAGAGCATGTGGTCTAAAGTACTACGTTGTCCGCAGCTAGGGCAGTCTGGACTAAAGCAGTCTGGATTGATGTGGTGAAATAAATTCAGGTTGGGATATGATCCCGTCTGAAGCATACGTAGTGTGACAGCTTGAGGTCTGGTTAGTGTGCTGTGTGGGGGAGGGTATAGTCTCCTACCAGGGGAGTAGTGTTTTGTAACCTCGTTGAAGGTGAAGAGAGTGTCACGGAACTCGACGAGCCTAGAATCGACGGAGCCTCGACTCGCAGTGGCGTCAGCGCGGAGGGTTAGTTCGCGCGCTTGGACGTGTGCGATGTCATTGAGGTTGGGGAGGGAGTCGAGTTGGGGTTCGAGATGTGCCGGGAACCACGTGATTGTATGTGGCTGGATGACTTTGCTTTTGAGAATTCGATGAGCTTCCTCGGCGATGGTACCAGAGGCATATGCCCGAACCGCCGCCCTCGAGTCAGTAAATATTTCAGGTCTCTCATCGTCGAGAAGTGCCAGAGCGATCGCAGCCTGCTCTGCCCTAGCCAGGGACGACCACATCAGAAAATATTCATAAACCGCGCCCGAAGGACCAAACGACGATACTAACTGCTTAATAGTTATTTCACTTCGTGAGAAAAAAAAATGGCGAGCACATATGGCGTTGTGAGCGAGATAAAGCAACAGAAACCTTGAAGCATCCTACGTGACGTTGGCACAGCCTGTCTTGTTAGCTGTCCCATCTCCTCTCGGCGCATTGGAAGTTACCGTGCACGCTGCCTTCCTCGCGGAGACGCCTCAGGGCTAGCTCGTCATTTGACTCCTGGAAAGCACCAGCTGTAGCAACAACAAAACCAGCCCCATCGGCATGTTCTTCAACCTCACTCTTCTTCACTCGCGCAGTGGCTTCGAAATGTTTTGACATAAAGTAGTAACGGCAGCTCAGAATGACTCACGGACGTGATGATTGGTGTCAATATCTTTGAAATCGGTGTGATCATGACACCCCGTAAACAGAGGTTTGTTTAATGTCACGTGCGCGACATCGCAACTGACTAAGACGCAAAAGGGCGCGCAGGGAAACATTGGGTGTTGTGCTCATGGTAAGTGGTAAGCGCGCGATGTGAGCTTTGAACGCTTCCGTGTTGACCCCGTTTCCGTTCGACATGAGTGCGAACGATACTGTAACTGACGTCAGTTTTTCTACAAAGAAAACACTGTGCCCCTTTCATCCCACGCGGGACTTATTTTACCCCATTATTCTCAATTTCTTCTTTTGCCGTTTTGAACAGGAAGTAAAGAAACCGCAGTGAGGGCACATTCCGTCACTCGCTACTTTTAGCTAGGCTTGACGGTCCCGACAGACAAAAGACGTTGAGATTGAATTGTGACGTGTGTTGCTTCTTTACTTCCTCTTGGGCGTTGCTATGGCAACTGTTCTGGCTGCTCTCATTCTTTTCACAAGTACAAAAAAGAAAATAAGATTGCCAGGTATCCAGGTAGGCTTAAGCGCACAATACTTCACAAAAACAAAAAAGGCCATCATTCCTGTCCCGGTTCCTCGTTAGGCAAAGCCTGCTTTCTACGGAGAAGACGCTCGTCTTTCAAGTAAACCTAGCAGCAGTGCTGTAAAATTTGTAAGAGAAACGCCGGGCTCACAAGCCACTCAGGTTACGGGACATCAGGTCTCGCTTCCACGCTCTGTCTACCGAATTCCATGCAACAAGGCGAAAGGTACAGTGTGGCGCTCACTTGATTTGTAAGGGACGAGAGATGGAAACGTTTGCACAACGCGTCACTTCACTGATACGGACGAGATTTTATACCGAGGCTGCCGAGATTACCGTGTTCGTGAATGGCAACGTCACTGTAAACGCTTGCAGTGAACGAGTCACCGACCGCATGTTGTCGTAATGAAATACTGACTTCATATAACGTCAGGGAACAGGCGTTTCCTTGGGCGCCCAGAGTTTGTCCAGCCCTGCGCACAATTAGTGGCGCTTTGGGCAGTCAGGGTCTCATTTCACGACGCAGGTGATATTTCCCGGCAGAATTTTTTTTTTCAGTCTAAGCAGCTTTCTCGAAGGCACCGCTATAAATAAATGCGCCTGTTCTGTCTTCTATTGTTCTTATCGTCGTCCTCGGGTGAGTTTCGATCCACGTTTAGATTGTACTCTTTTCTTGACCTAATAACGCGCCAATTCCTGCAAGGTAGTGGCGTTTAAGGTCACCCAGAGTACGCATGTGCCATTGTTCCGGCTTACATTAGACCAGACGGTGCAGAAAATATTTTAATCCGACTAACATCCTTCGCAGCTTATACAGGAAGTGCACACGTGCGAAAATGTTTAGTTTTTCTTTTCTTTTTTTTAAATTTTATTTTATTATTCCGCAAGCATGATGCGCACCATTACGCGAAAATCCGGCATCGTCGTCGGCGGCGTGACCGAGCGATGGTACCAAAAATGGCCGACTGCGCAAAGAGTAAAAACACGTCAAAAAATGCTTCGATTGACGTTTAATTTCTGAGGGAGGTTCCTGTAAGCAAAGTAAATGAATGGCTTTGAAAAGAAAATTTGGCACATTTCGGTCTGGGTGGGAGTCGAACCCGGGCTTCCGGGGTGCGAGACGAGCACGTTTCCCCGATGCGCTGCAGCGGTTCCACGGTAGGTGTCCCTAGTGTGTGCGTGATTGCACACGTCACGTCGCAGCCATCTGGCTGACTATAAAGGATTCACCAAATGGAGTATAATGCTTGCGCACTGCCACACGTAAGCAGTCCTAAGCGTCTCTGCCGAATTTTTGTGCTTGCTCTTTTCTTTGTGGTTGTTTATCGATGATTCCACGTGTCATTTGTTTCCATTATGTCCATTATGTCGTTTGTTAATACATTATGAGACACATGTAAAGGCGGGTCAAACGAATGTTGCTTACGACCAGCGCGATGTAAACACGAACACAAAACACAAATTTCAGGAATAATTGGCATTTGGTGGCGTTAACTTTGGCGTCATGCCACACGGCGAGCAACGCACCGCTTCAAAGCACGCCGATGCCATACTTGCCTGTCGTGGTGGCTAAGGAACAAAGCGTGAGCCGGTTGCCCTGAAGTGAGTGTCGCCGCAACGACTTCACGTTTCTGCCAGTGTGTGTCGACACAAAACCACAAACAAATGATCGCATACGTGCAAAAGCGTAATCGCCCATGTGTCCGCGCTGCAGCTGAAGCTCAAGTTTTTTGTTGCCTGTAGCACGTACTGTGAGAGTTACGCAGATATCTCCGTAAGTTTTTTTGTTTTGTTTTGTTTTGCTTTCCTAGCTGTACGAACACCACTGCGAATCTCATCTTTTTTCCAGCGAATCGCCATCGTTCGCTCGACTGCGCTGTCACAATGTAAGTCCCTGTCCGGAGGAAAAGCAGCGCTATGTATCATTGCTTTCCGCCTTTCCTCCCTATCACTATATCCGTCGCCACATACGCTGTACCTTCTGCTGGTGTGGGCCCGACCCCCGAGAAAACAACAGCGAAAATTTGGCGAACAAAACAAGCGCGCCAGAAAAGCGGAAACCGGAGAACCGGAAAGCTCCAACGGGCAGGAGTCGCCCTTCTGGGAAGGAGCCCGTCTCCGTCAAGACAAATCCTCACTCTCACAAAAAGCCGAGCAAATGACACGTGGGCGGTGATGGATTATTTAACAGGTATCAACGCTACGTCTTCTTAGCGCTTACTTATTCAGCGATGCCGACGGACGGCGCGGACCTTATGCGCTTAAGAAGAAGAAAAAAGAAAAATAACAGAAAGAAAGATGAGACGGGAGCATTTCACTCGCGCTACAGGATTACAGGGATGGCAACGATCATATATGAAGTCGTAACGTTCCGCGGCTCTATATGACAATCCGCTTTTCTCACGTCTGGGACACACCGAGCGATGAGGATCGAGTTTTACGAAGAGCAAGCGCAAGAAACTAAATCCAGGGATCCGGTGTGTCCGAGCGTGCAGCCGTTATATAGGAGATACTCATTGTTCCCGTTCGACTATCGCACATTCCCGAGAGGCACGATAGCTTCGGCCTAGCACATTTTTTTTTTCTGTTCCGATGTTCTGCGCGACCATCGTTGCCTTTATATATTTACTGGTGCGTATAATTACTGCATTTGCACGGCTGTACTTGAAACAAAGCTGTCTTCATGAAGGCTCCGTTATGGCATTTTATAGCAGACGAACAGCAGTATTAAGAGCCGCTCTAAAGGACCCCTCGCGAAAACATTTTTTAGCAGCTTTGAGTCATTCTATTTTACCAGCGGGAGGCTTCACTGTTAGTCTTCACCTGGGACATCGACCTTGACAATGAATAAGGCTCCTAAATTCGCTTTCACCATACACGCGTGCTTGTGTACTTTCTGCATAGCTGTTCGTGTAAGCAGTTATCTTTTCGTCCACTTTCATTTCCCTTTACCTTACTCTGCCTACATTTCTATTAAACGCAACAATATAACATCCTCTATGCTTCCTCGGGCTTCATTGTTCCTTACTTCGGATGGATGACTAACAAGAAATCGAGCCACTCAATTCTCTTATTTTTCTAGTTCGTTGCATAGCGAGAGAGTCTTGATTCCATGGTGTAGTTTACGAGGGTTTATTGGCCCGTTGCTTGCTCCTACGTTCACGTGATACCGTTGACGCCTGCGGTTGAAAGGGCGGTCACCGTCCGCTGCTTCATTGTGTCTTACTTCGTATGGTCACGTATACATGAAACGTGCCACCTAGTTTGATGGCCCAACTGAAACGAGATCATCGCGTTGCCTTACGACTAATGCTTGGTTTACCTCGTGAGGCGCAATCTGTTGCATTACTCACAGAAGCGCATCAGTTACCTGTCTGATTCACCGCCAGTTTTCTCGCGTGGGAAAGATGGCGCCATTATTTATGAACGTTGCTGGCAGTTCTTAACAAGGTGTTTCAGTTACGCCTCCGCCTTCGAAAGATATCACCAAAGACATATTCCCCATATATCTCACAATCCCCGACATACACAAAAAGGGTGATGTGCCTCTTTCGGCAATATTCCAATTGGCTCAGTCACCCATGTTCAAAATGTTCTCAGATTATCTTCAAGTATCCACAGATGCATCTGTACACAGCGACGGTCAAGGCCCCTCGGCAGCTTTTTTCTGCCATTCGACTATAGCATGGCGTATATTTCGTATACCCCATCCAGCCTCGTCAACAACTGCGGAGCTAGCAGCGATTAATGTTGCGCTCAAATAAGTGCAAGAGAAATTAACCTCTTAAAATTACCCGCATTGAAGATTGCCATTTTTATAGACTACCGCGCTGCCCTTAGCAGATTACAACACAGTCAGATTGATTGTCCAGTTGTGCGCGGCATTACTCACTTTGCCAACAAAATTTCATCACGAGGGGTATCTCTCGTAGCCCAGTGGATATACTTTCACACGTAGGGATCGCCGGAAATGAAGTGGCTGATCGGCTGGCTTCAACTTGCGCTCATAACGACAGCGTCTGTCCAGATATTTTGTGCAAGCTTAATGACGCTCGTCTGCCTGATTCGTCGCCCCCTTTCAAGCAGCATCCAGGCCAGCGCGTCGCAAATGGAACGTTCCCGCCCCGTGTTTGCGTTCGAGGCTTGCCTCGTCGCGCTAGAGCGCAACTACGCAAGCTAGGGTTGTCTGTTGAACGTGTGCGAACGTTTAGACTGACAAGGACGTGTGGGCAGTCCATCGTGTACGTCTTGCGGTTGCTTCGAGACGCTTCAGCACCTGATATTGGAGGGTCCCGCTTTCACTGCGCAGCGCAGGTCGCTAGCGAAGGACTATCGTCTCCTTGGCGTGCAGTGTTCGGCACTCGACGAATATTTGTACACCAGTGATTGTGCGTCTCGACGCGATCAGGCTCATCGCGCTCACCTTACTTTTCTAGAAGTAACTAACTTAGGTTCACGTTTGTAGCTTATTTCTGTTTTCAAATGACAAGACCTCAAACACTGCTTCTTCTATTTTAACATTCCTTAGTAGCCTGACGTGCAGTGACCGACCCTAGTGTGCGTGACGTGTACTGCGTGTGTTCTGCTTTATTCTCTGAGATTTGACATCTTGCTTTTTTCTTTCCTCTTTCCTCCCATTCTTCCTATCTTCCAATTCTATATTTCTGCCTCCTCCTTTCTGAAGGGTAGGCAGGCGTAGTGCCCCTTCTGGTGGCAGTTGCCAGCCTGCTTCTCGCTTTCCTTTCCTGTCAATGGTATATATGTTTTCAAGCCAAATAATAATCAATCAATCAATCAATCAATCAATCATTTATTTATCGTGCCCAGGAACAACCATGAGTTCTAAGTGATGGCGCACGCATACTTATAGAGCAACAAGAAAAAAAATACAGCAGGGGAATATCAGTAAAAAAATGAATAAAAAACCATGAATAAAAAAAAAACAATCTTGAAAAAAAGAATGTACATACAACAAGGCGCAAGATGCATACAGAAGAAAAAGGGGGAGAAGGGAAGTTGAACAATATGTGAAAATAAGACGCAACAACGGAAAGCTCAGAGCAGAACAAAGACAGAGAGTTGTGAAAAATATCAAGGTCATGAAAGTGGGCGTTATAAAGACTCTGTATTCTGTGGAATACAGAGTCTTTATTTTAATGTAATATAATAATAATAATAATAATAATAATAATAATAATAATAATAATAATAATAATAATAAGAAGAAGAAGAAGAAGAAGAAGAAGAAGAACAATGATGATGATTATGATGATATACATGATTTATTTATGTGTACGCATCAACGTTATCCATACCATCTGAAATAACATGCTTGGAGTATGATCAGGCAAACCCCCCAGTGTTCCTTAAAGGTCATCCCTTTCTATCCTTCACGTTCCACAGTTGCACTTTGTCTGGGAAATGCGGGGCAACATCCGGGAGGGCTTCATGCTGACTGCAGGTATACCTTATTTGTGTGCGCAAAGCATTATCAGCACAGAAAGCACGCTGGCATTATGCTTCCACAAGGTGCCACCGCTGTCGCCTGGTATCGAGCGTACGGGTTAGATAAAAAAAAACAAAAAAAAATTGTGTAGCATACCTAATTAAATCAAGCAGGCTAGATGACTATTTGTCCCCCCCCCCCCCCCGTTTCAAAAAGGGTGCCATTAAATCATCATCATCATCACGTGACCGCATGCTTAGCAGTAAAGTGCCTTCGAGAGCCCCATATCGACAGCAGCTGCTTTTTAGCATGCACCATGCCCCAACGAGCAGTGCACTGCCCTATACCTATAGACCGATCTCTCAGTTCTTGATGTCATTAGGTTGTTACTAACTTAATGTTTTAGCTTATTAATTAACTTTAAGACATGTAAGCGGTTGCCACGTGAGTGGTGGTTTCCTCGCAAAAACGCTGCCCTAAACGGCTGGACAGGGTCAAGGAGCCAAGTTCAAGGAGCCGTAAAACTGGTGAAGAAATGCTAGGTCGTAAGCGATTCTGCATGCGACGGGAGCACTGGCATTATGGAGGGCACGGCAGTTTATGTAAGCAAACTATCGTTTCCTCGGGGGAACATTTGTCATCAGTATTGATTGGACGTCTCATTTGAGAGCATATAAAAACGTGGCGGTATTCCTTTCAACCGAGTCAACGTTTGCAGCATGTGGCCTGAATCTCTGTTCACAGGATATGCACTATGCCGACGCTGGTCTCGTTAGGCTGGTATGCACAGTTGCGAAATATGCAGCACGCCCTTAGTTTGTTCGGCTAACAATCGACGACTCGACCAATATCAAGTGCAACGTGCGACCAGAGTCCTTCAATGCTTGTACGACATTAAAAAAAATGGCGCAAAACACCGCCGAAACGAAGTCAGCAAGCACACAAAGACAAAAGATGCGGAAACCAGTAAACAGCTGCGCTGCATGCGTCATATTTGGGAGACGATAAGGATAATTGGATTAATACGTACCGTCAGGGCAACACTTCACGCGCGCAAACAATGTCGATGAGCAAGATATAGAGAGAGACACGGAGCGGGGTCTCTAGTTAAGAGCGGACGTTAGCCAGCACCGCAGCCTTTCATGCAGTAACTCAAGTGCCAGGCTTCGACGCCATACACCGTTATTTTTTTACTCTCCCCGCGGTCTGGCGCGCATACAAAATATTATTCCAGCGAATCGCAATATTTCTGTCCTCTCGAGTCCGCACCTTTCTTTCGTTGGTTCATTTTATTTTATTTTATTTTATTTTATTTTTGCTGATCTCATCTACGCCATCGTCTCTTCGCACGCCGTTGCTCAGCCAGGCAGAAATGGCGAAGCGTTCTTACCAAAACACTCGCTGAACGACCGGCCTGGAGCTAAAAGCTGTCCCAACACTTGATGTGTGCCACTTCTTTTTCGTTCTTCAAACAAGCGGGATTCTTGACACCTGCGCGTGGTTTCCTGACTGCGTATACCGACTGCCCTTGCGGGGCTTTCTTCATGCAACGCCCGTGCCCTTTTCGCGTCTGTATAATGCTGCGCGTTTCTGATGGAGAGCAATATTTAGATGTCAATTGGTGGAAGTCGTTCTTAGGACACGCTCATTGTGTCAACTGTATCTTGGTGCTGGCACGGTATTAAGAATCATTGCATTTAAGGGGAAGCTTAAACTGGGTTGCTCCTATCTGTAAACATACAAAAGAACGAATCAATCTGTTAGGTGTTCACTGGACCGATGTTCTGGATATCTTCTTTTTCATTTATCACGCACTGCAGATTAATTTGTTGGTTTTAAAAAGATACATTTGAATTTCACTGACACTTTTGGGCGGAATTGTTAATTGGGCCTTCCAATGTTATTATATCAACATTGTCAGAAATGTGAGCATATCGAAAAGTGAAGCATTCATTGCTCCAACATTATGTCATGAAACACGCGAAACACGTGAAACTTGTATACGCATTATTTCTATGTAAATAATTCTTCATTTAAACAACCTCGCGCTGGGACGTGCGCTTTTTAACACACTTCCTTTGTGTATGCGCCGCTTGATTCATCGCTGCATGACGTTGGCCTGACGCAAACAGCTCAACAGTGATCATGACGGCAGCTCTAACCCTTTTACGAGACATTCTGCAGGACACATGCTTTAGAAATGCCTCAACATTGTAGACTCGTAATAGGCACTTCCTTCTCTTAAACACCATAATTCCTTTCCTTTTTTTTTCCCGTCCCTCTTCACCCGTTCAATGCCGAATTCCATAGCAAGCTAGCCCAGGCCGACGTCTCTGCCTTTCTGTAAAGATAGCTATAGCTGGGGGATCAGTTGATGAGATTTTAAGCACGTGCATCCTGTTACTACATTTCACTTCTATGTTGGCTAAGGTGCTCTGAGTGATGAAACATAGTAAAAAAAAAGGAAGTTTTATGGACATGCAAGAAATGAAATAAACAAAATGTGTATGATACTTATAGTAACACTTAAGCGCGAGGTTCAACAACAAGTAAGCAAACTATATATGTCTTACTGTCTAAACAGGTAGGCTGTTCCGCTCTGCGTTTCTGTAAATGCTACTTGATATTTTTGGGGGTCAGGAAGTGTACGGTCGAGTGTAAATACTGTCAGTTATTGCTGTCAGCTATTTCGAAATCTTGTCTATGACTCCAGCGCTCGGGCTACTTCCTGAAGTTTTTGACTGTTTATGCGTTTTATTGTAACGGAAGAACGATACCGTTTAATTTGCATCATATGCCTGACCAGCGCGCATCGCGGATTCATATGTGTGTACTACCCACGGTACTAGAATTGCATCCATTTAAAAGGAGAGAGAGAAAAAAAAGATGAAGTGAGGGAGGTTAACCCGACTAACTGTCCGGTTAGCTGTCCGCACAAACAGAGTGAATGCATCTGACAGCGAAAATAGTCTTTCAAAGAGCACCAGTGCTTCTAAAAAAAATTGAAAGTCCACGTTAATGCGATTATCATTGAATCAATGTAGAGACGCATCGTATTACCACCGCCGAATCGTGTCATGTAGGAGGCGTGTATGTCGCCATGCTCCTCCCTCGCGCTCCCCTCTGGACAGACTTCACCATGTATGGTAACGCTACCACGAAGTCCGCATGTCAAACAGGATTGTCTTAATATGTATGATGCGGGTTCGGTTCAGCCTAGCACTAAGTAAAGTTAAAGTGTTTTTTTTTTTCGTTACAGTGTAGATTGGCACACACCCAGTGGACCATACACCCAGTGACCCAAGCTGGCGTCAAAGAAGTTCAATCATGAGCGGAACATTACTCTGTGGCACATATCAGACAGAAGTGTACAGACAGACAGACATAAAGGCAGACATACCGCTAACTGGGTGAAGTTCCCAAAGAATGCTTATCGCATTAGAACACACTAGCGCTCTTAGAGCTATTCAGGCTGACGTCGGATGGGACCACGGTCAAAGAAGTCTGGTTTTCGTAAGGGGACAGTTTTCAAGCTCATCGAGCATGTTGCTGACAACCGCTGGAACTGCTGGACAACCGCTCAGAAGAGAGAAATATTGTGGTTGTGAAGAGCAAGAGGTGGTATTTTCTGCAGCCCTTAAGGGAGCACGACTCAGCGTCTTACCGCTTAGAGGATGCGCAAGATATAATATATCGAATACGAATCAGAAAGAGAGACAGAGATTTTATTGACAGAAAAAACGGAAGAGCGGTCGATCTGAGCTGGTGCGCTCTAGTCTGCTGCTCAGCACTGGGGAAGAGGGAAAAGGAAATACGAATGGTAACTGCCGACTATCGAACAGTCAGACGTCGACGCATATATTTACAGCAAGAATATATATTTTGATGTAATTAGGTACCACCCCTGTACGATATATCTTGTGTAAAAAATGCAGCTAGCTGTCGTAAACATAGGATGAATTCAACGTGCAAGATCACCAGCTCTCAATTTTTTTAAAAACTGCCCAAGTATAATTCACGACATATACAGCCAGGTTGCAAGCAAACGTTGCAAAAATAAACGGGTGCGGTATGAATATATCTTTCTGAAAATCGGAAATGAATTGTTGCCGAAAAATCATGAGCCATTCAACTCTGTGAAGGTGGATGACCAGCGAAGCTGTTTAGCACATGACACCGAGGTGACACAGAATTTTGAACGAAGGTACGAACATATTAATTGCCCTGATCGGTGGTCATCGTGACCATAAGTACGCACACACATTCTTGTATCACCTCTATTATTAATTAATTGTCCTGATTGGTGGTCATCGTGACCATAAGTACGCACACACATTCTCGTATCACCTCTATTATTAAATGCATCCGTCACGTAAGACAATGAATGGCTCATACCCCCTTAAGCAATGGCTCATACCCCCTTAAGCAATGGCTCATACCCGCGTAAAAAAAATTTGCGTGGACTCTTTATTACGACTACAGAAGATTCTACGCTGGAATGATGAGCCGCAACGGAGCCAGCTGTGGAAGACGACGACGACGCTCGAGCCATTGCTGATGATGATAGTTGTTAACGGACACAAAAAATGCACGGAACCCTAGCCATAAATAGCTTCGCTGTAAAAGGACTGGAAGTTGTAAAAGAAGAAAATAAAGCTGGTCAAGTATCTGTGTGCCGTAAACAAGCGTAAACGGGCCGTTGTAATGAAAACATCACAGGTTCTAGCGTAAAAGACAAGACTGCTAGATGACTAGACTTCCAAAAACACGAAATGCCAGACTACAAGCAAGAATCGCGGTTATGAAGGCTTCCACCACGAAGCCGAAACCAAAGGTGGCAATACCCATTCGTACCTCCATTGTTTCGTAAACTTTTGTCGTTGTTTCACTTGTAATAATTTTTCGATACTTTGGTTAGTAGACATAGAACAGTTGCAAGATTTTACCTGTAGGTATTTCCGAAATATTTGGTTAGTTTTATGTATTCGAAAATACCGATTAGTTCCTTTTTGAATCCGAATAGCTAATGTGTAATATTTGATTCGTATTCGAAACATCGAATATTCGCTCACCATATACAGAGTGCCCCAACTATCGTGCTCCAAGATTTCAAAATATGTAAATTCCAGGTAGCTGGACAGAGCCAAGGTATTGTTTGCCATCACTTGGAGATACTAAGATTGCATGTTTTTTGTATTCCGCCTACTTACATAATTAGTGTTCATTATTTATTTAACTTCTCAAATATTATAATTATAGGAAAAGTGTCAATGAGAAAATTTTAAGCAACATGAAAAACTTCCGATACAGCTTTCTGTTGCTCAATACGGCGGCTACATAAAAGTGTTTTTCCGTGCGTAAAAGCGGCCCGCGAATACACGCAAAGTACCTCGTGCGGCCAGTCGCGCGGCAATTTATATAGTCATGAGGCAAATAAACACACACACACACACACACACACACACACACACACTACTATATATATATATATATATATATATATATATATATATATATATATATATATATATATATACTGGTAGATCGGCTCCCACTGCCGACAAGTTGTTCTTCTCGTCCACTTTAACTTTCCCCCTTTCCTCATTATTTTCTGCATTTCAATTTCAATCACAGCTAATTACCCCTATGTCCTTCTTGGCTTCATTGTTTTAGTCTATATATATATATATATATATATATATATATATATATATATATATATATATATATACCGGCTGTTAAAGATTAAGCTTTACGAAATTTTTAGAAATCACCTGTGGCAGGTAGCTTAATTCTTATTATTGAGCTGGGTTATTCGATGAGGCGGACATTAGTGGCACGAGAAATCGAAACACATATTCAACTAAATTAACAAAAATTCACTAGTTCACTTCTTAGTTAATTACTTTACGACATATATTGCAATGTAAGAACTCTAGCCGGTGAGCTTGTCAAGCGTATGCACTTGGAATTAATTTCCAGAATGACACCAGTTTGGAGATATGCGCCATCAAACTTGCTGTAAAAATGCACTGTTGGTTCACTTACTTCTTTACCATAATGCTGTTTTATAAATTGAAGCACAAAAGTAACTGGAACACCCATGTATTTCGCCCCACACTTTGGGAAATAATATTTCAAAACTGTTGTCATCCTGGAAATTCATTTCGATAGGATTCGTCTTGTAACCTCACCGGCTACAATTCGTAAATTGCAATAGGTGTCGTAAAGCAATTAACTAAGAAGCTCATTAGTCATTTTTGTTAATTAGTTGAATAAGTGTTTCAATTTCTCGTGCTACTAATGTCGGTGTCTTCGAATAACCCAGCTCAACGATAAGAATTACGCTACCTGCCACGGGCGATTTTAAGAATTCCGTAAAACTTCGAAATGACCCCCCTATATATATATATATATATATATATATATATATATATATATATATATATATATATATATATACGAGAAGAACGAAAGATAGGAAACCGAGGGCCCCAACTTTTATTAGTCAAATCATAAGAAGCAAACAAACAATGACTCCAAGGACAGCATACGGGAAGTTACGCGTACTTCTCAATTGAATTTAAAAAATGATGCATAAATGGAAACGAAAGTGGGTGAAAAAACAACTTGCCGCAGGCGGGATACGAACCCGAGTCTTCGCATTACGCGTGCGGTGCTCTTACCAAGTGAGCTAGCACGACTTCCTTCTGAAGGAGATGAATGAAACCCGAGTACTTAGATTTAGGTGCACGTTAAAGAACCCCAGGTGGTCTAAATTATTCCGGAGTCCTCCCCCACTACGGCGTGCCTCACAATCATACCGCGGTTCTGGCACGTAAAACCCTATAATTTATTTTTTAAACAAAAATCCGCAACGTATTAGCTTCACCAAAACGAGCCTAAAATTATTCGCAGGATCGACGTGAGTCTTGCGTTATCATTCTGCAGCATTCCTCACTGCGCGCAATGTTTCTGACAAAGTTAGAAGGGCCGCTGCCTCTCGCATTCGAGTCACGTTCCCGCGGCGGAAGCACCGTGATGGAGGTTAAGAAAGCGAGACTAGCTTTTAGAGTGAACAGCAGTTCACCGCCCTTTGTTCTTGCGCAAGCTGCGCGGAAGCAGAAGAGCGTGCGCCGCGCTAAGAGAGAGTGCACCGCTAAGCAGACGCCTCGTGCAAGGTTTACTTTGTGTACAGAACTGCAAGCGCTGCGATACATTGTGTGGCCTTATCGAAAAATGCGTGCGTTGCTGCTTGAATCCTGGGACGAGCACAGCAGCTTCAACAACCAAAGAGAAAGTGAGCGCTTCGTGTGCTCCGCACTCTTCCACCTACCCTTGGTACTCGGTACGAGTGCCCCATGCAGCACAGATACTACGTAGCGTAGTCAGCATGCGAGCGGATACGTGCACATACTTTCAGTGCACTACAACTTGGCTGCGTTAATTCCGCAAAGTCACGGTACATTTTTAATTATCCACTCGGAAGAGTGAAAATGGCAGGCTAGTTGGAAGATGGTCGGTCGTGCTAGCCGGGGCCAGGAACCGAGCACACTAAGTCTGGTCGACGCATTTTTTTCTTTTCATTAACTCCAGCTTTCGCAACAGTTTCATGTTTAGGAGAGCTGTAAATTGGTCTAGTTGGTGTTGATTCATAATTACTGCAGCGCAAACAACGAAGTCGAAGGGGAGACACGAAAGGGCAGTATTTTCCCTTCACTCGAGGGATGAACACACCTCAGTGTTTTCCAGGCCGGAAATACTGGAGAAATACTGCTAGTGGCATTGCCGGCTACCTGACCGCCATCAGCTATCTAGAGAATTAATACTGCAGGTCAAGTACTAGTTTTGTTAGTACGACCACATTGCTGCATAAATATTGCTAAAGCTTCTAACTATTGCAACGTATGCCACCTATGCTCCACGATGCCTACACTAGCACAAAGCTACAAAGGGAACCCACACGGGTTTATCAGAAATAATCCACTCTTTGTAGCTTGGTGCATGAGGGTTTCTCAGAAAGAATCGAACTTTTGTATAGCTTCATGCTGCATTCAGGTGGCGTACATTTTTTTTTCTTTCGTGAACCTTCATCCACCTGATTTGCTAGGATCCTTTTAGCAGTTGACAGTGTTCGTTATCGGGCGCCCCTTATCGAGCGTCCCTTTGCTACTAGGCAGATAACTTCGCGGACTTCGTTTATTTAGGGAACGCTTGGAATCGTCTCAAGCGTTTTACAATCTCTTCGCAGCGCACTATACGAGGGCTGGAATGATGCGGCGGTGGGCGCCTCGCTTGCCTGAGGATGTGAGAAGGCAGTCCTGGGAGAGAACGGTCCATCGTCAGCTTTTATGGACACCGGGTCCCGACTCCACCCGGGAGGTGCTTCTGTGCAGTGCTTCACGGTGACGTAGTTGGACGTTGGGGAAGAGGGGAGGGCGACGGTGGGTTTGGCCCGGTGCGAAACTGCGCCTTTTAAACAATTCATCGCTGGCGGCATCATCACCCCTCGCCACTAAGAAAACGTAGCGGAAAAGGTGACACAAGAAAATCATCAACAAAACAAAGTGATGAAACGAGAAGTTTGGGAGGAGGAGGAAAATGTCCACCATGGTGGTCTAAGCGAATAAGTGGAGCCAGGCGGTGCGGCGCATCCCTGTTAGGTGAAAACAACCTCGGTTTTCCTCCTTGCTACCATGAAATTGCTGGCGGAGTGAAGGCACCTCAAGTTGGGACAGTGCCGGAAAGGTGGCCGTAGCTTTACGCCTCCTTCTCTCCGTGTAATGGGCGAGTTTCTCTTCTTTATTTTTTTTTTCTTCCTTTCTTTTATGGTGCCGTGTTCGTTGTTTTCGGGCACTTTTCTTTTTTTTTTTTCTTGTCTCGTCGCACAAAATGACTAAGTTTCGGACACGGTTTTTCTCTTTTATTCATTTCGCTTTTTTATTTCTTTCTTTCTATCTTCCTTCATTGGCTTTTTTCTTTCAATCACTGGTTCTCTCTTCTCTTCATCCTTTCTTTTTATTCGTTCCTTCCTCTCTTCCTTCGCTTCTCTCTTTCATTCTCACTTTCTTACTTCCCTCTTTCTTTCTCCATTCCTTTCATCCTTCTTCTGTATTTTTTTTTCTTGCCTTTTTTTTCGTCTTGTGGTTCTTCGTCTCTTTCCCATCCGTGGCCACTCTTGTACCACGAGAAATCCGCTCAACCCCCGGCGCTCGCTGGGAAATTGGGGTGACCACCTCGCGTAAAGTGCTCCGAGCCGGGGGTCGTCTTAGCTCCATCCGAGCCTCAGATGAGGTTCTGGAGCCTCGTTCTGTTGTCCAATCCGTCCCCTGGTGCCAAGTTGCCCAAGTTCCTGCAGTTCATTTCTTTTTTTCTTCCTTGATCATTTCGCGTTTGCTTCTGCTGCGTCTGCCTATAGCGACAGATGCGGCTCATTCTGACTAGGGAACTAGCCACCGACAGCCCGAAACAGCGGATATGCACTTTGCTTTTGCACGATGTTGCGTCCGTCCGTCCCCCATGTGCTAACCTCGACGATGTGGCCACGTTTTATATGCGCGCGTCGATGCTTGGTTTAAGACACGCTGTTGCGGGAGCGCACGATGTTGCTCAACATAAACTTGATTGGTTGCATGCGTGCGGCGTGTGTTGTTCTGCTGCTCGTAAACTTTTGCGCTGCGCTTCTATGTTGTTGCTGTTTAGTCTGAGGAAATTAATACTAATGATTCTGTGCTGACATACACGCAACATTTACATGATTGTCGGCCTGTAAAACAGGGATTATAACAAAATAATGGGTATACAGTAAAAGGGTTGTGAGAACAACAGAGAGACATAAAAATAGGGGTCCTGGTGGTATGGGCTTTCATATTGCTTTTCTTTATCCCGAGCTTGGTACGTCTGCTTTCTTTAAAATATATATCTTTACAGCCTTCATTGCGTACAGTGGGTACTTGCCAGTACCGCCCAAACTGAAAAACCACATTAAGAACTTGCAGCAAACGGTTTATTGACCACCGATTGGACCACATTAGCATATTTTGTACGGTAATCTAAGATACACTGACTGTTTTTCGCTGTTATTACTAGTTGGTCATTCCACACCAACTGTACCAACGTTGGCGCTTGATCATATGCGATTTCTTTCAAATACATTTCGGTGCTTCATCATAACACGAAAACTAATTTACTGAAATACCTTTCCGGAAAATGTTTTTCACCGGCTCAAGCACCACCGGAACCTTTTTGTATGGCACGAACGTATGCATTATAAAAGGTGTTGCCAAAAAACTGTGTTCCATGATTAAGAAAGCAAGACTGTTTTCTCGCGAGAAGGAAAGTAGGCCTGACACCTAAAATTACATTAATCAATTATTAGCTATTTCTACATTTTCATAAGCCGTTCAAACGAGCAAATCTGTTCATAGTCGTGATTAAAAAACAGTGGCCTTATACAAAAAACTTGAATTTTATAAGAAGATAAGTGCCCAGGAGCTCTAATTTGCAGGAAGGACTTTTTCAGAAAGATATATTAGACAGCAGAGCTCAGAGTGAGAATAAATATGCAAAAAAAATTATTATTGTCCTATATTTAGCTGCCAAAAGAACGCTGAGGTGGTCCTAGTAAAAGTACGCTAAATGGCGCATTGTATTTTTTTCGAAACTGAGAAAAAAATTTATTAAATTACTTTTTGTTTTTATTCGAGAAAAAAATATTTGAAGTTGTCTCCCACCGCTTCCGAAATTTGCATCGTGCATCGTCTTCACCGCAAAGCGTCTTGGCGGTAAATATAACGTGCATGCACTCAAGCGTTCACGTGCCGATAGAGG
This sequence comes from Dermacentor silvarum, assembly GCF_013339745.2. Classification (NCBI taxonomy): domain Eukaryota; kingdom Metazoa; phylum Arthropoda; class Arachnida; order Ixodida; family Ixodidae; genus Dermacentor; species Dermacentor silvarum. Next base: position 228,401,036 of record NC_051155.1, read on the forward strand.
GGTGTATACAGGGTGTCCCAGCTATCACGCAGCACGATTTAAAAAAAGAGGAACGGCGTTACTCGAAGCAAACCTAGTGCGTATTGTTTCCAGTGCAGTGTAGTAGCCGCCAGTAATTTATTCGCTACCGAGATTTAATTAGTTAATTGTAATTAATTATCTAACTCGAGAAGTAATGTCCTAATTATCAAAGTGTCAATGAGAAAGTTGTAGAGCGACATGAAAAACTCCCGATACAGCTTTCTGTGGCTCAATACGTGCTACATAAAGTGTTTTTCCGAGCATGAAAGAAGCCCGCGAATACACGCAAAGCACCTCGAGCGGCCAGTCTCGCGGCAATTCTGCATGTATTCGCTGGCTTCTTTCACACTCAGAAAAACGCATTTATGTAGCACGTATATTGAGCAACAGAAAGCTGTATCGGGAGTTTTTGATGTTGCTCTACAACTTTCTCATTGACACTTTGATAATTAGGACATTACTTCTCGAGTTAGATATTTAATTACAATTAACTAATTCAATTTCGGTAACGAAAAAATTACTGGCGGCTACTCCACTGCACTGGAAACAATACGCACTAGGTTTGTTTCGCGTAACGCCGTTCCTCTTTTTTTAAATCGTGCTGCGTGATAGCTGGGACACCCTGTATGGCGAGCCTGCACTGGTTTCAAGTTGTTTTCTCCACGGCTACGAGCAGCGTCAGTCAAGCAGAACTACAACCGCGTGCCACTGACTGTTGTCGACCTGCTTGGCGTGTACACGTGGTACCGGGAAGCACATCGACACCAGTTTACTTATAACTCCTAACTTCTATATACATATAACTCTTTAACTAATGTGTTTACGACGTAATTTTGCTATATAAATACCTGAACTAATACGTTAAGGTTGTATAAGTTTAAAAAATGAGCAAGCTTATTTATCACGTTAGGATCCCTAATTTTATGAGTCAACACAATCTTCTTTGAACGCCCTTGCTGTGTGACGTTAGGCTTTGGCGTCGCCTCAGGTCATGTTTAAAGGAACGCTTAACCTATAACTGTCATATAAAAAGAATAAAAGGAAAGGGAAGGAAAGACGTTATGCTGTTCTGTCATTGTGCCTTAGAATAAACTAGACGAAATTAAATGCTGTTGCGGCGTTTATTCGTTTTGAGCATGACACTCAACATGTATAGCATTCGCTATAGTGACGACGAGTATGACTCGAAAGGAGAGGACTCAGGCACCGCTATGTTCTCGGAACGTATTGTACGAAATTAGCTTTGGGCTACAGTATACGAAGCCATCGTTCTTTGTACGAAAGAAAAGCAAAATAGGAAATTAGGAGAGTTGGTATAAGCTGACCATTTTGAATTGTAGCGCGAGAACCGCCGCACAAGAGAACAAGAGGCAGTTCTTATGTTATATAGTGCTCCGCTATGATAGTGCTCAGCGTCATCGGTTTTAGCTATAAGGATAAAAAAAGACGACCTATTTTTTTTTTCAGTGTTAGCACACCTCACTAAGTGATCTAAAGAAACAGAACGCGCCCAATAACCCATAAGCACTGATCAAATGTTTGGTGCGCAGCGAACATTTTCTCGTGCCAGTGTGCATGTTATTGGTTTGTGCAAACTTGTATTAGGCACTTCGTATCGGAATTCAATGTGCGAAAGCCCCAGTTCACTCAGCAAGGACGTTAAAACAAGAGCGTGTTCACTCATAAAATTAGTGATCTTAATGTTATGAATGTTTTTGTTAATTACTGCACCTTTCACAACCTGGGCAGTTGCTATGAGCAGACTGCGCAGGTCATATCTAAGCCAAAGAATGATGCTGTTGCTTTAGCGAAAGAGGGCGGACATCTGCTCCGAAGAAGTACTTTCTTTCTTTCTTCCTTTCTTTCTTTCTTTCTTTCTTCTTTCTTTCTTTCTTTCTTTCTTATACCTGACTCTTTAAACACCAACCGGAATGCACACAATGGGTCGGTGCAGCGACGATACCTGCAAAGGTGCATTATACTAAAGGGCTCCTACTCTGGCAACATACTCTTCACAGTGAACACTCTTTGACATGTTTCTTTAACTCGCTCGTTTCACAGTGCCTGCACCCTAAGGCAATCCATTTCGCGAACCTTCAATATGTCACAATGCTACAAGGTATAGACTGAAAACGCCTTGCAACAGTGGTGTTTTATCGATAACCACGGGTAGCACGAGGCGTCTCTGATCAAATGACAGTTCTAGCGCCCACTAGAAACAAACAAAGACTGCCAGCAAACGAAAAACCAGGAACCAACAGAACACAACTCTGGAGACTGGCCGCCAGCCCAGCTCACTTTTTTTTTTTTTTTCATTTTTTGTTTTCATCCGAATGGTGCCCCGGCATTCGTTAGCCCGAGGGCACGGCACTCTGCGGCGGCTGCAAGCCTCGAGTGGACGCCGTTAGGCAGGCCAAGTACCAGCTTGATATCGGTCGTCGTCTAGCTCTTGCTAGCTACAGTAAAACCATCTCCCGGCCGCCCGCGGCGACGTACGGCGACTTGCAAAAGCAGTCGAATTCCTGGCGCGTCGCAGAGGCGGCCCAACACTCTCCAAAGAGCGTTTCGTTCGGTCCCCCCCCCCCTCTCCCTCTTCCTCCTTCTACAAGTGCCGCTTGGAATCTTGGATCATGTAAGAGAGCACTTCGCTCGGCGCGCGCAAACAACGTCGACGCCTACAGCAACGCGCAAATAAGTGGAACGTGCAGCGCCGCTCTGCTGGAGTCTGAGACGGCATCTGCGTTACTTGCTGGCTCCCCCGCCGTCGTCGTGCCAGAAACCGTGCAAACACAAGAAAGTGCTCCGCGATGCCAAATGTACTTCTAGATAACCGAGTACCGTGCAGCAGGCCCCGGTTCAGATATGCTATAGAGTTGCAATTGATCCGTGGGCCTCAGGCCCGCCGTTCTTCGATGTATACGGCGATATGCAAAATGCGCGAGGACTCGCTATACTCCGCGGTATGGCCGAAAATTAGTGCTATACGCCGGCTACTCGCGCCTGCGCACAGAGAGCTATTAGCATTGCAACACAACCAGCACAAGTGGGAGTTGCGCTGTTTGGGCGGTTGTAACCTTCCATGTATACTGCAGGGCTACACCAACAGGTTCACTACCCTATACCCTGACGCATATCCAGCACAGATAATGCAAAATCGTGCTTGTTATTTTTTTTTCTAAGCAAATATTTCTTTGCCAACCCTATTGCACTTTGACCGTGGCTCCTGCTGGGTGTGGCTGCTGTCTTGGCGAATGGTTCATGCACAGGACAGCACTCATATAACGAATTGGTTTGTCTATAACCATGTATGTGTTGGTGCCCGGACCTGCTCTCTATACGAAGTCACGCAATGAAACAACAAGTGGTACATAAATATCCTCGTAGTAACATATATACGCTTTCAGTCGCTTAATTCATTTATTAAAGCGAAATGTTCTATGCAATCTTTAATGGTTTGCACACCTGTTCGCTCGGCTTTTGAGCGAAGCTTTATAGGCTCACAAGTTTCGGCGGCGGCGGCGGTGGTGGTGGTGGTGTCACGCTGAAAAGTGGGCCCATCCTGGTGACAGTGCGGAAAGGGTCCAAGCTCAATGACATATACCCCTGTCGTGTGGGCCGATCCTGGTGATAGTGCAGAAAGGGTCCAAGTTCAATTGCATATACCCCTGGGGGCTCGGGGACCTGTAACGCGCTCTTGAACTATACCTTGTCACGACTCACACGTGGGACCCAAAAAGGCAAAAGAGAGTTTTAGAATAGGGGCCCCAAGAGTTTGGGGCCCCAAAGAGCTTTGCGGGTGTTAGCGTTGGGGCATGCAGGAATGAAGAGTTTTAGAATAGGGCTTTGCGTTTCCGAATAGCGTCTTACTCTTGCAGCGCCACTACGTACGATGTCAAAGAGAAACTATTACAAATATTAAGATAAACTATACCATTTTATGATAAGAAGAGTAATTTTGACTTTCGCGCTTTTGTGTTTAATAAAATTTTAGAGGTTATTCTAATAACAGCAAGCGATTTGTTGCGCTTAATTTTGAGTTACCAACTTTAAGTGCCTTCACGAGCCAAGCTAATCCATGTTAGGCCTACGAGCCATGAAATTACAATCGAATTCGGAATCAGCGACGTCTAATGAATCAATCTTCATTACACACGTTAGTTGAGAGAAAGCGATAAACGCAGTCACTTCTCCTAGCTTACGAACTTCACGCGTTACCACGAATCGAGCCTATAATTTGGTGCTCGGTGAGAGCCGTCGCTTCGATGGGCGCCGCGATGTTTGTTGACGCAAAGCTTTTGGGGCCGCTATTGGGGCTCCCGCTAAATTGGTGAAATAGCGTGCCCGACGCAAAACCCAAACGCAGATTGCGTCTCGCGCATGCGCAGTGGCGTCGACGCTATTTCTTTAGGGCCCCAAAACGTTAAGGGCCCCTATTCTAAAACTCTCTAAAATCACCAGCCCTTCCCCTGTCGAGAAAATGGGGGTAAGCGAAGCTTGTCCGATTCTAGCGTGAGGGCTCCCGAAGCCCTGGCGAAGCGTCAGCGAAGAGCCGCGGACACCGAGTTGCGGGAGCGCGATGTTGAGACCAAACGTCAGCGAAGAGCCGCCGACCCTGAGTTTAGGGCAAACGAAGCGGAACGCCTGCGACAGTGTCGTCTTGCCACAAGCTTCACTTACCCCCATTTTCTCGACAGGAAGAGGGCTCTGAATTTTTTGCCTAGTAAAGTGGGGCGATCCTAGAGGTAGGGGAATAGTCAACTTCGGGCTGGTCCCGAAGTTGGTGTAATCAATAGTGGGCCGATTCCGGAGACTGTGCAATCTGTGGTCACGTGGGTCGGGTGTTGGAGGTTTCTGTGCCTCGCTTCAAGTATTTGCTGGACAGGCACGTCATTTCTTTACCACGAAACGTGGTGCAGAAGATGAATAGTTTTATAGCATTTAGTTAACAGCTTCATGGAAGCATCGTTTCACATAGATTTCAATGTACGCGTCGGACCTGCATAATCTTTTTTCGAGAAGTGGAGGAGAGCGTGGTGTTCGAATATTCGTTACGCCAATTATTGCATGAAAACCTACGTTCTCCAGGCTGTGTTTTATAAGGAGGCGCATATCCCTAACTCAGAAAACGTTTGTAATTCGACTTTCGAGAGTTGTTAGCACCAGGAGGGAAGTCAAGACAGGAATTCACGGCAATATTTCTTCTTTAGGAACCTTCTTGGGGAAATACGGTGATTATTTCACCGTGAAATACCATCTTCAAGAAGCCACGGTTATGGTGAATGACGCACATCCCTCACACGAAAGGCTAGGAAGAAAAGGAGAGAGAGAGAGAGAGAGATCTGCTTAAATTCATTAAGGGAAGCGGCTGCTACATGCACATAAAGAAAAGAGGGAGTGAGTTAAAGGAAAGGCACAGCTGTATACATAGAGGGAGAGGAGGACAGGGCAAGGACAAGGACATGCCATGTGCACTGATACTGACATTCGGAAACTGACCTTGGTGCTCAAATATGCGTACGTACGGAGTCCGCAGATGCAAACACACCCACGCAGAAAGTACATACGCAGGCGCACGCACAAACTCATGCATATAACATGTCCCAACAGGCGCGTGCTCATAGATTGACGCAACACATCCGCAAGATGACACTCTCCGAACGCAGTACTACTGCGTAAGCTGTGAACGCCTACGTACACATGCATTCACTTTATGCTGAGAAAGCGCGTAAACAAACCGTAGAGCTGCTAATATTGACGCTTTACAATGGCGGGCACAGAGGGCAAACCGTGCGTTCTATTTAATAAGGCAGCATCTAGCATAGTATAACAAGTACAACTTTAATCAGGCGAGAAGGATTGCAAAGTTTCTGCCCTCCGCGCTGCCCGTGTTGAGCTGTACTACCATCGCCGAGTCCTCGCGACCGCTTCAGTCGTAGAACACGAACTAAGTACCACGACCGCTGGATAAAACAAAAAACTTTTTCTTTTATTCAGCAGCCGTGTAAGTACGAACGCCAGTAGCCCCGAAGGTGCAAGGTCGAACACACGAAGTGCGCTTCGATTTAGTGCAGGTTGTACTTTATAAATGCTGCCGCGCATGGTATGCTCGATGTACCCTCCCATACCGGGCACGCACGACGCTTTTCTGCGCTGCTGCGGAGTCTTCAAGGCCAAAAACATGTGAAAGAAATGAAAGGACAAGACGGCAAGCTCTGCACACGCCACAGCACCGTCCATGGATATAGATCGGTGGAAGCACTTAACGCATGATGCGTTATTAGGCATAACGTTCATCTTTCCCGTCTTTTGCATTGATCCTTTTGTTTACACCATCCATGCTAGTTGCATTATATCTTTTGCCACGTAGCAGCAGCGGTACTACTACTACTATTGCGCCAAGGTTAGTGACACATTAGTAGTAGTAGTAGTAGTAGTAGTAGTAGTAGTAGTAGTAGTAGTAGTAGTAGTAGTAGTAGTAGTAGTAGTAGTAGTAGTAGTAGTAATAGTAGTAACACACGCAATATTGCCGCGCGACTGGCCGCTTGAGGCACTTTGCATGTATTCGAGGGCTTCTTTCATGCTCGGAAAAACACATTTATGTAGCACGTATTGAGCAACAGAAAGCTTTATCGGGAGTTTTTCATGTTGCAATATAATTTTATCATTCACACTTTTCATCTAATTATAATAATCGAGAAGTTGATCAAATAATTACGACTAATTATGTAATCAGGTGTATACGTCACATTTGCATATCTTTAAATCTTGGTGCATGATAGTTGGGACACCCTGTATACTCGAGCAGTTCTTTGCGCAATGCGCGCGCTCTTCGCAAAGCGTAGGTTCTTTTATATCGCCATGCAACCACTCGCCTCCAAAGTTATCTTTTGTCAAATAGACTAGGCACCGAAAGTACCCGACTAGAAGCCGTAATTTCTACTGCACGTGTGACTGACAACGCCAGAGGACCGTTGACGTCGTTATGGTATACACTTTGCCGCCTTCTTCAAAGTGACATTGGTGGGAAGTCCTAGCAATGCTTTAACATGTTTTCGGCAGACCTGTTTTTCACAATCTCGGCATCTCGGTCGCGCGCACTCATATTGAATCGTAATGTTCCGAGCACCTCGGCGAATCGGCAGGTTCATTTTTCCTTTTTTGACCTTATTTATTGTGCGTGTTTCTCCCTTTTCGATGACAATGCATACGCTACATCAAACTTTCAACCGACAATTCTACTAGAAGCTTGGCTTTGAGCGGCGAAACCTCAAAGAAACGCCGCGACTAAATCCGGTGCACTCAGCATTTTCGCAGAGTAACGTTTTCAGATGCCGGCATTGTTTTCCGCCATCGCCTCTTTCCGGCATGCCGCACAAATATAGGGATTTTCTCCTGTCCCGACAGAGCGGCTTTCCACCTCAGGTGTTAGAAAATGAGTGAACAAAACGCAATATTGTAAAACATGCAGTGTGCGTGCGCATGTACGTACATTGCACGCGTCGTTTATGCATGTGCACGCAAGGTCACACACAGATGCGCCGTGCGCTGTCTGTGTTTATGCGTGCTCTCAGTGTGTGTGTGTGTGTTCTCTCTCATATGCATGCGTACGTATGTTTGTGTGCGTTTGCCTGCTTTGGCGTGCATTTGCGTGCTCTTGCGGAGCGTTTGCCATACGCCAATACATCGCACAAGCCTGCACGTATCCTGCGAAGCGCCAGGATCGCTTGGCGCAGGCAAACGAAAGCCGATATCCGTTGCCGAAAAGAATGACCAACGCGGCGTTCGAAAGTACGTTCGAAAGTATACTATTGTGCGCGTTCTGCGAGAAGGCAGCTCGGCGCACGCGTTATACTCTCAGAGCCCCCTGCATTTTTCATGCGACGAAATTTTTAAGAAACGGCACGGAAACAGGCTGCCGTGGGCCTGGGCCTCGAGTTTTGTAGTCAAGCCCTCCGTATCCTTTTCGCGATCGCGAGCCATCACTCCGGTGGCAGCGCCTTCGCTATATATGCAAGCCTTCGGCACCGATGCACTGCGCCGAGCGCAAATATCAGCGCTCAGGGCGACGGGCAAGCGAAAGCGTGTTTGTAAAAGAAACGAAAGAGAAAGAAAATATCGCGGAAGCTTTTATCCCTCGACCGAGGCGAATTGAGGTGATCGACAATAGAAGGGGAGAAAAGAGAGACTACTGAAAAGAAAGAAAGAGATAGAATTAAAGAAGCAAGCAACGATGTCCGAAAGAAACAAAAATAGTCTGAAAGGAGCAAGCTCTGCCAATGGCAGCGCCTTTCTTTATACCTGAGCTTCGGTTTTCCAAGATCCCGAGAAATAAGCCATCAAAGTGGCACGATGGGCTCGAGTATACGCAGCTTGGCGTGCTCCGCGCCTTGAGGTTCAGATTTTGCGTGCTTCCCATCCTTATTGCCTTTACTTCTCGGCGCTCGCACACATATCGCGCGCCTTAAATGCCTCTCCTCCGTTCCTATAGCTGCTTTCCTTTGTATTCCTGCAGTTTCTTTTACGTGTGTCTCTTTATCGCAACTTATCTTCAAGTGCCACGGGTTAATACACCCGTCGAAACCACCACTGCGCTGGAAATGGGTTTTATCTCACTTTCGACCGTATACAGACAGTGCCTTTATTCGAGGCGAAGAGGTTCTCTGAAGAACATGGACAAAGGCTTCGCTCCATCGTGATGCCCGTCGATGGGGAACCGAGCGCTGTCAGAAGAAACAGGTAGCATCTCTTAGGAGAACGATGTGTGTTTCCTATAGTTTCATTACTTTCTTGTGTGGTTTAGTATCTTGCACAGCGGTGAGCTAGAGCCGTCCCAGTTTAGACTTATTTAGCAGACTTGCCGTTAGCCTAACTCGCGAGCTGATGCGAGGGCGCCTCGTAATAGTCGAGTGAGGTGGTGACGTCGTAGAGAAAATAAAAGCAAATAAAGTGCTTGAAAGGAGAACTTCCAACACTCGACCTCCTTTCAACCGTCGCGTCTCGGATTTGCTGCATTTAGGGGTGCGCCTCACGTTCAGACAAAGATGGGTTCTCTGAGAAGCAATATGTTTCTGGGAAAAAATACTGATTGGAGGGAAGTGACTAGGCACCGGTCAGCAATATTATTTAGAAATGAATGGAGCATTCATTACCAATTAATGTATAGGATAAATGCACGTACGAGTGTTTGAATCCTTAATAGAGTGTCGTTTTGTGAAAGATGTTTTTTTTTTTTTTTACACATGTACAAATGATCAAAGGAGCCAAAGCCAAAAGTAAGGGAGCTAAAAATTATACGCGGTACAAAAGGGGCTCAAGAGGACAGAAGTGCTCGGAATTGCACAATTATTTTCACAAGACCCGCAACATAACCTCGACATCCACTCCCACGAGCAATCATTCATTCATTCAAGCTCAAACGCACTCGAATACTCAACCACGCTCTCATGCTTCGAATGAGCGTGAGTGAGAGAGAGAGAGAAGTCAGAAGGGAAAGGCAAGGATGTTAACCAGGCTGAGCCCGGTTCATACCCTGCACAGTTACACAGTCAAGCGTTCATCGCTGAGTTAGTCACAGGCGGTCATACAGGCTGTCGCACCTCAAAAAACGCAGCAGTGCCTTTGTAGCCCTGCACATAGCAGACGCACGAGGCCATGGGCCCAAGATCTTCTCCTCCGTAAAAGGCCTGCAGGCTAAGTGCCCCGAAGCCGTCCGAAGGGCACTCCTCTCATCTTCGTATCTGGGGCAGTCACATAAGAGATGTCTGGTGGTTTCCTCAACACCACATGTGCTGCAGTTGGCACTGTCCGCCATTCCAATTAGGAATGAATAGGCGTTTGTAAAAGAAACTCCTGTTCACAGGCGGCACAATAATGTTTCTTCCAGTCGGTTAAAACCCGGTAAAAGTTGTAAGTGCATGTGGGTCCACGACATACAGGCGACGCCTGGTAAACTCCAGCGTAGTCCATTTTCTTAGAGCTATAATATGGGCAAAACAGCTGAGGTGCCGCGCTACATCCGTTCTCGACAATGGTATCGAGATTCTTTTACATTCTTCATGTGCCTCGTGCGCGTAAGAGTGAGTGTGCTTACTTGTCTCAACGTTTCGCTTTAGTGCTCACGCTTTCACAACGGCCCCTGGCCAGCGTAGCTCTCTATATTAAATAAATTTAATGTATTTGCTCAAAGGATATACAAACGACCGTGAGAGCCGAAAATATAATTGAACTTTTTTCACTCCTGTATATATAAGAAAGGTTATAACTGTTGGTGCCTTGGAGTGCCAAAGATAGTCAGAAGGTAACGATGATTGCGCCGCTGTAGGCTCAGATAGAAAGCTATTGGGGGCCACCCCCTCGAACGTCGACAGTGCAGTAGAAGGCGTGGCTTCGGTTTATGAAGTCAGCCGACACAAATGACAAAGTCGCTTAACGGTGAAAGTCGAGCATGTGCCTGTGCTCGCGTTGAAACCATGTCTTTTCTCGTTTCCCCAATGTTTTTTGTACTAATTTTTCTCCTTCCTTAGGGCGAGCTCGTGTTTGTGGTAATCTGCATGCCTTTTGTTGGTTCTCGCTTTTTCCCGCGTGCAGGGTAGCCAATAAAAAGCACACCCTTTCTTTCGAACAAGTTAAAGGGTAATGTAAGAGAGGGAGCAGACGTAAGAAAATGCAGCACCGTTACCTAAAGATAATTCCGGTTGGCTACTTCATACATATATATCCTCGATCAATCACTTCTTATCATCTTGAGCGGGCGCCGTTCGGATAAACCAGCGGTAGTGGGTGGGAGGAAGGGCACTAGTCGGAAAGCACACTTATCGTCGCGGTGCTTAGTTGTCGAACGCAGAGTGGTCCACTGCACTGAAAGTACGAGAAGCGCCAACATTAGAACGTCAAAAGGTTTTCGCAGTGAGGTGATGATGATGATGATGATGATGATGATGATGATGATGATGATGATGATGATGATGATGATGATGATGATGATGATGATGATGATGATGTGAGCACCCTTCTTAAAACTAAGTTCTAAAGCACGAGCTTTCTAGTGCACTGAACCTTTTAAATATGTTTAGACACTGTAAGCTACATATATCACGCTCTATCAGCGCCGCCTAGGCGAGGCAAGACATCACTACTCGCCAAAATGACGCCATAGTTTGAAGGTTCAGAGCCCATACAATCAAAGGAACGCTGAAGAGCGAGCAACAACGCTCATTGCTTCCGTGTTTTTGTTGCCACGTTGTTTAATGCGGAAACGTCATCCTCCGGACGTTACGTCACGGCTTCGAGCACAAAAGTGTCGCTTCATGTTGATGGTGATAGTGAATGTATACGAAACGCGAATAGTGCCAGTGTGGTTGAATGCGACCCCATGGATAGAACAACCCTTGCGCAACGAGAAGGGTATCAAGAACCAAGAGACGTAAGGAAAATGAAGAATATAGAAGATAAAAGAAAGAACGTAGATACTTAAAACTCAAGTGCCGTTGCAGTATAGTTCCTGTAGACTTCTAGCTTCATGCACTAATGCGTCTCAAAGTGAGAAGCTCTTGGCCGACAGGTAGTCATGCTTGTACATTACCATTTCTTAGCTTGCTCATTAGAACTTCGGCAATAAACGATTGCGTACTATTAGCACAACAAAACGAACTTAAGAACTTACCCAAAAACTGGGTAAGTGATGACGCCATTGTATGATTTCACAAATATCGTGGTATCTTTTCGGATATTGGCTCTGTTCCGGCAGAAGCATACGGCAATCACACCGTAACGCTATTTTATATTCTGTAGAGATAACTTATTTGTATATTTTATTTACCAATGATGATTTATAATCTCGGTCGACGGTGTCACAAGTGTATATCTTCACGGAAAGCTGGATCTAGAAGATGGCTTTGTAGTCGCTACCCGTCATCCCCGCATTCATCGCCTTACGATATGGCGCGGCTGTTGGCCTATTTGCTATTTGAGAAATGCCATACATCAATACAACTCCACGTAACAACTTCAGATACTGCTATGCTTCACCTTGGCGCCCCAAATTGAGAGTACAAACTCGACCACCGTACCATAGAAATAGAGGGCCACATCTCAGAGTGAGCCGTGCCCGATAAACACAATGCGCCCCGCATGCAGGCCAACTTCATCAATGGCTGTCGCCTGCGGGTTCTGGCCGCGCTTCCAGGGCACCTATTTTAATCTGCAGTGTCCCACATTTGCTTTTCCTGAAGCATATTTTTGCCCCCTTCCCCTTTTTTTTTCTGACAGAAATGAGCTCGAACGCCGTTGCCGTTATTGTTATTTTTCATTGCCGAACACTAAGCGAAGACAAAAACACTACGCGTCGTTCGCGAGAGGCTCCTTCTGCATTCATTTGTGTTTGCACAGCTGGATCTGCTCCACGTCAAAGCGACGACGTTCGGGAACGTTTGACAAGCGCTGGAACTGTTTGCAAACTTCAGCACCCCCCCCCCCCCCTCCTTTTCCATGCTTCTTGCATCGTTGTTTTCGCTCCATCGCCAAGTCGGCGCAGTTCTTATCCAAGCAAGTTTTGTATTTTTATGCCGCCACTCCGCGCACGTCAGCGTGTAGAAGCGCAGCTGCTCTCCAGTTGGCTCCAATCTCCGAACTCTGGATGCGTCTCCTATATGTATATGTGCTTCGCGTGCGGCGAGAGCTGTTCCATAAACAACGGCTGAGTCAGCCTGTCTGGTATACGCTATTTATGCAAACACGTGTTGTATGACACGTGACCAGCGAGATGTGGGTAACTTCTCACGACAAACTTACGAAACGACGCGAGAATTGGGAGATGGAGAGAGAGAGAAAGCCTCGCTGCGTTTTGGAACAGATATGGAGCGAAACGAGTTGGATAAATAAGACAGCTGTGTGAGCTAAACTTCAGTCCCTGGCCGTCCGGCAGGTGACCTCCTAAAACGCCTTGTAAACCTCACATTGCAGATTACTTCAGTCATTTCCAAAATTAACTTGAAATAGATTAAGTAAAATATTCATCCTGTATATCAAGTCAGATGCATGCAGAATCGCGTGAAAGCAGTTTAATCATATTTCTGTCGTTAACTTTCGAGGAAATTGGCACTTATTTCGTCTAGACCATTGCATCGTTACAGAAGACGAAAAGCAAGCTTGAGGTGCGTTTTGAATACCGCGAGATCACATAAAAATCCCCAATGCTGCTCCAACACGTCAACCCACCACACGATCGTACGCCTTTAACACTCTGTTTGGGCAGGGAAAAGTAGTTTTTATCATGAGAGTGAAGTTTGTTCTTTGTTAACCGCGTGAGCGGGTTCGCCATCTTTGCATATTCTCTGACGTACTCGCGATAGTGACCACACAGTCCTAGCAGGCTGCGTACTTCCTTTTCAGGGCGCCGTGGAACCAGAGCCTGAATTCGCAAAACTTTCTTACGCTTGAATTGCTCCGTAAGAGAAATTTTCAGCCAATTCTGGTGCTGGACATATCATTAGTGAAGGTGGCTGGCCAATGGCAGGGAGCAGTTACGAAAGAAAAGCTTTGTGAATTCGGCCCCAGATTCTTAATTGCAGCTATTTCTTTTGGATCTGGTGCGTGCGTCCCTGAACCGACAACACGCCCGAGGTAATGAATGTGGGATTGTGCAATCTGACACTTTTCCGGACTGGCTATCAGACCAGCCTTTTCTAGGGTAGCGTCAGCTAGCTGCACCCTGCGGAACCCTTCTCTCTGGCTTAATGACTCATCCCTATCTTCCTCAATTTGCACATCTTCCTCGAAAACATCTTCCCCCTCCAAAGTAACGTTGCAGGCCACTAATTCGGCTTTCTCATTTGATCGTTCTACCACATGCGTAGGCTCGGCCGGAGCTCCACGGGATGCCAGAGAGCTATTGGCCTTCAACAAAAGTTCCCAATCTTCCTTGGTCAACAAACAATCCGTGCCTTCGACGAGCTCATTACTCAACGCGCTGAGTCGGTCGACGTTCTGAGGTTCCGCAACCCTTTGCGGGCTATTTATCCTCACCGGCAACGCAGCTAGCTTTGCCTCGATAGTTTTACCAAACGCAGACACCAATCTTATCGGGCCTGATGGCTCCACGAGACTTTGCGGAAGCAGATTCTTCTGTATGACAGTTATTTCACTCCCTGTATTCAGAATCGCATCTGCGGATACATCTCCACATGAGATAGAAATTAACTGCAGTAATGCCTTCACATTTCTGTTTCAGGGCTTTTACCTTTACTCCATCAGGTATCTCACTTCTCGTCTCGTGGGCTATCGCTACCTTTTGTGCACTCTGCCTTGACTCGATAGCCTTCTTTGATTGCTTTTCCTTATCACTAGACTTCGGGCAATCCTTAGCGAAATGGACTGAGCTGTGACATAAGTGGCACTTGAGGGCGCCTTTCTCCACTCAGGTCGGCTCTTGCCCCACCTCTGCCGCTGATGGCTTTGAGGCGTGCCCTTTGCCTTTCGCTTGTTGAAAAGTTTGTAGCACTTTGGCAAACTCAGGTGGCTTAAGCCATCCCTCGCCTTCTCGCAGCCTCACATACTCAAGGCCCGCTTTTATCCGATCCGCAACCATGAGTTCTGCCATCACTTCAACAATGTCGGCCCCTCTCACTTAGAGGTAGTAGGGGAAATACGTTTTCACTCAGGACGCGAACTGTGACCCTGTCTCCTCCTTCCGCTTCACTGCTCTCTCAAACCTCTGCAGGTACTCCGCTGGAGAAAGCATCAGTTCCGTCAACACTGCCTCTTTAACTGACTCGTAATCTGTACTCTCTTCCTGGTTGAGGTTACGCAGTAGGTAGCGCACGCGTTCAGTTAGCACTGGCATGACTAGATGCACGCCACTCTCATAGGGTACCTTGTAAGTAGCAAAAAGCTGTTCTACTTCCTCGAACCATAATGGTACATCCGCGTCACACGGCAGGCGGAACCCTTTCAGCACTTTTGCACATTGCTCGATGGAATCGAAACCCATTCGCCTCCGATCGCCACATTCAGACCCAGTGCTGGACAACGTGCCATTGAGACGTTCAGCACTCGTCCTTGTCTGCAACAGCGTTTCGTACTCAACCTGAAGTTAAAGCTTTCGAACTTCGAGCTCGAGTGTTCTTGTATCATTTGGAATTTGCAAAGGTTGAGATGCCTGCTGCAGCAATTCCTGTCTCTGAATGAGCGCTCTCATTTCATTTGACTTATCGTAATTTAGAATATCGTCATTTGATGACTCCTGATTCCGATCCATTTCCACCATAGTCGCACCTTCATCTCCCTTAGATTCCATGGTCTCTGCGCCCCCGCATGTCCTCACCATGTGCTCTACACATCATCTGCATGCCAAATTAAGAAAGACGCAAGAAATCCTGCTCACCGGTTGCTGAGTGCACTGTCGTTCCTCGATCTCCTCCACAGTGCCGGAATTGGCTACCGTGGGATCTTCTCGAAGGTGCGAGAGGTGGCCATTGGATGACTTGATCTTCTCACCACTGGACCAGCATTTGACGTTGTAGAGCTCGCCGATCCCTGCCCGACTGCGCCTGTGAAGTTTGTTCTTTCGCCCTGAAGTTGATCAGATCTCTTCAAGGTGATAATCGGCGTTGAGGAAGCAGGAGGCTAGAGGTAACAAAACATGGAGATATATTGCAACAAAATATTTGCCTCTGCCTGTCATTTTTGTGTTCCCCTTCCCCATTCCCCCGGTGTAGGGTAACCGACCGGACGTTATTCTGGTTAACCTCCATGCCTTCTGTTTTTCTGTTTTCTCCTCCTCCTTACACAGTGAAATGAAGAGTTTGCAGAAAAACACTGATGAAAAACACACAAATAAACAGCGCCTTACTCTTCTCCCTTTTCTTAAGTTAGAGCCTAGGACAACTGTCCCTACATACGACCAACCGTGTCTCACTGTTCGACCACCAAGTGGTTACGGCAGAGACTAGCGTTGCATCTTGCGGATTCTAGGCTGTAATCACTAAATTGATAGATCAGTAATACTCCGTACCATTTCAAAGCTGTAATTACTAAACTGATAGATACTCCGTACGATACAACGCTAGTCTGGGCCGTAACCACTTGGTGGTAGAACAGTGAGAATCGGTTGGTCGTATGTAGGGGCCGTTGTCCTGCGCTCTAACTTAGGAAGAAGTCGAAGAGTAAGGCGCTGTTTACTTGTGTGTTTTAAATGCGAAGCATCTCTTGGCGAACATTTGCCACTTTGACAGTATCTATCTATCTATCTAGCCGCCTACGTCTTGGTGCTCTCATGGTCCTTTTGTTAACTTGGTAGGTACCAAATTCAGTACAGTATGACAAGAGTGTATGATGAACATAAATGATAGGTCATGACATGAACATCATGACGTGTGTCACGTAGGCCATGACACAGCCGCCGACGTTTTGGTGCTCTCATGGTCGTTTTGTTTACTTGGTACTTGGTAGGCTCCCCGCAGACTGCTTCGCATAACATCGATTCCCACAGGGTGTGGGATCTATCGGTTTTTTCATCAGTGTTTTCCTGCAAACCCTGCATTGGACTATGTAAATATTTTCGTTGCAATATATCTATAAGTTTTGTTACCTCCAGCTTGCATCCTACTTCATCAATGCCGATAATCACCTTGAAGAGATTTGATCAACTTAGGGCGAAAGAGCAAACGTTACTATGAGTCAAATGAAGTGACGCTTACTTTTTCCACCTACATGGAGATGTTGCCGTTGGCGCCTAACCATGGTATGTACACAAAAAATATGTTGCAGATCCCACGCACTGAGGGAATCGGTGCTATGCGAACCATTTTGCAGGTAGCTGAACGCCGATAATCACCTTGAAGAGATTTGATCAACTTAGGGCGAAAGAACAAACGTCACTACGAGTCAAATGAAGTGAAACTTACTTTTTCCACCTACATGGAGATATTGCCGTTTGCGCCTAACCATGGTATGTACACAAAAAATATGTTGCAGATCCCACGCACTGAGGGAATCGATGCTATGCGAACCATTTTGCAGGTAGCTGATTATATAGTTTCGTCTAAAGTTATGCGTTGCCGGACGGACAAGTGTATTCATATAAAACGAGCGGGTAGTGTGCGCCACGCGAGAAGGTGTGTGACAACAGCAGGAAGGCGTTGACGGTAGGCGACAATAGTAAGACGGCGATGGCATGGTGATTGATATTTTTTTTATCTTGTTTTGTACTTAGCGTAGAAACGTTATTGTTTTGGGCCGCCCAGCCACAAGTTTAATCTCCCGCCATGGTTAATGCTTATGCATTACACGGTTCATAAGCTATTATAGGCTGAAACGCAACCACCTAATCAGGCGGAGGCGCAGTATGGGACGTCGACGCGGCGATGCGACGATATGCGACGCTCGTCGAGAAAAAAATAATGCATGCTATACAGGACATCCTGGCTATACGCTGCATTAGCCTCGACCCCTGCCCAAGAAGGCGCATGTACTGTGAAGCGTGCGCGTGCGCCTTTCACAGAAACTGCACACCGTGCAGTTCTCGTCATGAACTTCATCATCGTACCACGCTCCTTCCTCTTCACATTCTTTGCTCCCCCAAATCTCTTCCCCAGCGTAGAGTAGCAGGCTAGAGGAACTTCATTCAGGCCGACCTCTCCACATTTCTGCCATTAAAAATTAGATATTTTTTTTCGAGAGGCGATCAAAGGCGCATACCATATTTTAAGCATTCGATAACTCCTTGTCAGAGTGGCACGTAACCATTCGGCAGGATTGGCCAAGAATGAGCACATATACCCAGCCAATCAATGCATGCCAATCCCGATGCTGGGCACATTATTAGCGAAGGCGGCCGGCAAGTGGCGAAGTACACTTACGAACGAAAAGCTTCATGAATTCGAGGCCAGGTGGCCGTAGCCTTCCACTACGGCGTGCCTCATAACGCACTGTGCGGTGTCGGGGCGTTCAATCTCACTTTTGTTTTTTGTTCTTTGTTTTTTTTTTAACACGAAAGTGTTTTATGCCGGGGTCCACCAAGACTTCACTGACGTATTTCCGTCACGGAAATACGTCAGCTTACAATGTACACGAACATAACACAAAGAAAGAAACCAGAAGAAAAAGTTCCACAAACATGCAAAATTTGGAAATCGAACCCACGACCTCTCGGTCCGCGACGATAGATCGCCGAGCGTTTAACCCATTGCGCCACAAACGCATTTGCAGAGAGCTACACAGACGCGCCTTATATATCTAACACTCCTCCGTGTACCCGCGCTCTTGCTCGGGGCGGTGCCGCCGCCTACGAGAAGAAAAGAGAAGTACTGCATTATGACACTAACGCGCACCGACAGTGAACGCTTCGGTGGTCTCAGCACTACGACGCCTCGATGCCAGCATTCGAAGGGACGCTGGCATCAAGAAGCACTACCAACGCCACCTAGGTGGCGTTCACCGTACTCAGCACAGCGGAGCGTGGCCTCCGCAATTAGCTCTGAAAATGTTTCTGAAGTTGATCGCGGAGGCTGCAATTACGACGCGCTGTACGCGCTGATTTGACTCGGTGACGATTCAGTTACGTGCTTTGTCTTGCGCGTTGTATTAGTGTGTCAGTTACGTGCTTCGTCTTTCGCGTTGTGCTAGCGTGTGCAGCGTAGTGCAGCTTCCATATGCACGACGGTTGCTCATGGTCATCGACGTTGGTAGTCGTGATGGAGGAGACGTGCCACCAGGCGTCAGCGTGGATGCATCAACGCCTAAGGGCGCTTTAGCCACAAAACACCAATAGACATTATATATCAATGTGCAATAAACATTACACTACTTCTGTGAAGACACGTTTCACTTTCGTGTTCTATACCGATTCCTATATAAGAGGGATCAACCACATTTTTTTCAATCACGGACTGTGCACGATTTAGCACAAAATTACAGCAAAAGCGCGGTAAAGTTTTGTCCCGCCTGCCGTGGCAGATATAAAACACGAGAAGTTACATAGTGGAGCACGCTATACATCGCTCAGGAAGCCTGAATTTTCCGGCTAAATCACTACTATTCGCACACGCCAATGAGTCCTGAATACGCGAATAAACTGCTTGTTTGCTCCTAATGCTGCATTTGTGTATTTAATATTCAACGCTTTATAACGTGCATTGTAATGACAGAAACTTGCTAGCGCTGTGAATATGCTAAAATGTGAAGATCGCTTTACATTAATAATGAAAACGGCTGTTCATTATTCGTAAACTATTGAAAAAGTATTCGATTCGCTACGGGCCCTTTTCGATTCGTATTCGATTCGGTCACCTCTATAGTTTAGGAAACCGAAACTCTATAGATATGTCGCTCAATACGCAATCATTTTATGCGCAGCGCGAGGCGGGTGAACAAGACGACGCGCTCAGCGATACGGAACATGACGCAAGTTTCTGAGTCATTCAGCGCACGATGGCCGGAGGCAGACTAAAATGCATCTGTTGGCCGATCCTGATACCCGTGTTGTCGATGATTAGTCACGGAATGATGTGATCTGAAAATGCTGTCGTATTAGAGTCACTTGAGCGAAGCATACGAACGTGTGACATTTTGCGCTCGCATACGTGGAATTTCGCAACGAGATGGAAAGAAAGCGGCGATGGAGGACGCACTGCTTGCCAAACGAGGCGATTGTTGTTCCAGTGTCAACACCGCGTCTCCTCCTGTTCCGTCAGCCGACTCTTGAAAGCTGGGCGTGAGGAGCGGAACGAGTGCTATTGTCTTTCACAACAAAGAGAAGCGTCTTTGATTAGTTTTCGACCATCTCGGTCTCTGGCCATTCAACACAGGCCATTCTCAGCTGCTATATACTGTGGTACCTTTGCGACAAAGTGAAATTAATACACCATTTTTCCTTTCTTCTTTTTTTTTTTTTTCGTCGCGTTCTTCGCAGAATTACCTGGCTCTAATCTTGACTTTGTCTTCTCGGTATCGAGAACATTGTTCTTGGTGACACAGATTGAAAAAGCTTAACCTCGCGCTCAGGAAGTATCGAAGCTTCTGCTGTCGTGCTTTTGTAGCAACGAAAACGAGGTACACTGAAACTCGCCTAACAAGCTCAGTTGCAGATGTCATGTCTTGCCTCTACCGGGGTGCCCTGCCATTAAATACCGAGGTACTGGACAAATAATGCCGCAGCAGGTGTTTAACATAACAGAATGATCTCTCTAACATATATATATATATATATATATATATATATATATATATATATATATATGTGTGTGTGTGTGTGTGTGTGTGTGTGTGTGTGTGTGTGTGTGTGTGTGTGTGTGTGTGTGTGTGTGTGTGTGTGTGTGTGTGTGTGTGTGCGTGTGTGTGTTACGGGTTATCTAGGTGGAGTGATGAAGTTACGAAATTTCCAGGCACAAGTTGGAATCAGCTAGCTCAAGACAGGGGTAATTGGAGATCGCAGGGAGAGGCCTTCGTCCTGCAGTGGACATAAAAATAGGCTGACGATGATACGATATTAACCATTATGAGGTTTTACGTGCCAAAACCACCATCTGCTTATGAGGCACGCCGTTGCGGCTGATTAATTTGACCCCCTATCAACCGGATTAACTCCTGATTAATTTGGACCACCTGGAGTTCTTTAACGTGCACCTAAATCTATGTACACGGGTGTTTTCTGCATTTCGCCCCCATCTAAATGCGGCCACCGTGGCCGCGATTCGATCCCGCGACCTCGTGCTTAGCAGCCCGGCACCATAACCACTAAGCAACCACGGCGGGTCTACATTTATACGATATAAAGCCAACAAACAATCAAGCCAAGGAAAGCTTTGGGGAGATTAACTGTGGTTGAAATTCAAATGCACAAAATAATAAAGAAAAGGGAAATGAAAGTGGACGAAAAGATAACGTATCGCCGGTGGGAGCCCAACGCACAACCTCCGCATTACGTGTGCGTTGCACTACCAATTAATTGTGCTACGGCGACGGATACGTCCACTAACTTGGGTATTTATGTTTACTAGATCTAGCGCTAGGAGTCTTATCCAGCGCCACTCAGAGTCATGGTGGGCGGATGTGGAACATTCTTTTTTTTTTTTAAGCCTGGCGGATTCTAGACCCTCGTTATGAATGAACAAGAGAAGAAGGGAAACCGAGGGGCTCAGTGGCTCAGTTTTTCGTAATCAAGACCATATCAATCAAGCCAATAGACAATGCTCTGTTGTCATTGTCTGTTGACTTTATATATATATATATATATATATATATATATATATATATATATATATATATATATATATATGTATATATGTATATACATGTATGTATATATATACATATACATGTATGCATATATATATATATATATATATATATATATACATCATAGACATCACTGTCAACAAAACTTTGGCACCAGGAGACCCGCCTGCAATGTGAAATGCTACATATTACCCTCTTACCCTTAAATCTACTGGTAGCGCTACAAACGTCTCGGCCGCAATCAGTGAGGCGGCTGCCAGAAGTTGCCGTTGCGTGGCTCCACACTCCACCAACGGATGAGCTGCAGTCACAGTGTCCACCGTCTGGCAGAAAGACAGGGGCAGAGGGTACATCCCCGTACGACCAACACAATGCTCGGCTAAATTCTATTATGACAAAAGAAGTAACAAGTAAATACAACTTTCTTTCACGAACTCCATACTCCGAAAACTATTGCAGTCACACTGTACAATCACCGTCATGCAAACTTAACGTGAACACACATTAAGCGCATTTTCAGTTCTCCTACAGAGGTTTCTGGAGGTTCTTGATTGGAGTTCCTCGAATGTCAGAGCTTTACGCGCCTTCCTTCTAGAGCATTCGATGTTTCCTCCTTACCACTCGCGTTTGTCAAAGACGCTATAGGTGTATGTTCATTATTCGGGTTAAGTTTGACGGCTGATGTACGTTTCCCTAAGCGTCTGCTAGAGCAAGGAAGCCTTCTTGGGCGTTGTGCAGTGATTCGTAAGCACCAAGTTTATTCTGAGTTATTAAATGACTATATCAATTTTCTTAACGTAATTACTCAATACATCTATCGCGGAGTCTTCATCAGTGTGTGTTGACAGAGTTCTCCCTGCAACTGATTCGTATATCCGCCCTGAGAGTTCGCAGTATGTAAACAATTCTCAAATAGGCGCCAGTATGCTTCGTGGTTTCAGAGAGATCAAAGGAAATCATACGCTGTGATTCGTTGCAGTTCTCAGATGTCTCAGAACCGGACGAGTTTGAAACTGGTGCCGATGCCGTGGACGTTGCTGCACCTTCGGCTCAGAAACAGTGCCTGGGAGGGATTACAGAGACTCGATCGCTGCTTGGACAGAATGCCCGCGAAAACCCCTGATCGATCTTATTCACGGGTGTTGTCGTGTGCGTGACTCCAACGTAAGCTTTCGTTCCGGCGTATACCATTACAACGAGTTGCTCCCGGCAGTTTTGCGGTATGCCCTTCTCTAAGCCTCTATTACACTCGCCTGAAGCTCGGCTTAATTTCGCTGGAAATCCAGTGAGTGCAAAGTACTGATGGTGCACATTAGACGCACTGCTACCGAATGTGTTGTATCCGCGCGTGCAGGTACGCATAATTACGTTCACTATAAGTTGGCACTTGACTAAACAACGCTGGCCGTATATCGGATGTATGAAATCTCTGGCACTGCAGTGAGGCTCTCGTAAATCTCCACACCACTGTCGCCCTCATCATTTGCGTGGAGTAGCTTGTTAGGTGCATGGCCAGGTAGACATCTCAAGTATTCTCAAGTAACCAGTTGGACGACCAGCCTCTGTAATTTTGCAACATCGACACGACTTACCATCGCACCAGAAGGCCGTACAAGTGCTACAGCGCTTCTTGAGATCGACCGGCCTGCGACGCCTGTGATTGGATCGCCTTTTCTGTTGCCTGTAAGGTTGTTGTTTTTTTTTTCGTGTTTTTTTTTTCTCTCGCTCTTTGCCCTCTTTCCAACCCCTATATCCCCCACCACAGTGCAGGGTAGCAAACCGGAAACTCTCCTCTAGTTAACCTCCCTGCCTTTCCTCTCTCTCTCTCTCTCTCTCTCTCTCTCTCAAGTATTCATTAAAGAGTGTTTCTCTCTCTATTTCTCTGTCTCTCTCTCTCTCCGTCCCTCCACACCCCCAATTCCTCTTCCTCTTAAGTTCAAGACATTTTCGGCGTTGCTACAATTCTTTTATGTTTGCAATATTATATCTTGATATGCACACGCGAATGCCAAGCTTGAAACATAAATAAGCGCAGCTGTTCTGGCTTGTAATGTGGCTGTAGTTCTCGGCTCGAAATTATCGACTTCGTACTAGAGGTGTGTGAATAATGGCTTTTGAGACCGAATCTAATACGATTCGAATAATGCCAGAAGCGAATCGGATCGAATCGAATATCGAATACTTTCGAATCATGACAGCCGTTATCACAATTAATATAAAACTATGATCATATCCCAGTATTCTTAAAATTAGCACGTTTCTGCCATTACATAGTACATTATGAATCATTGTTTATTAAAAGCACAAATGGGGCATTAGGAGCAAACAAGTCGTTTCTTCACATACATAATAGGGCTCTTGAGAAAGTGCGAATGATCACTGTACAGCCTGTAAAGTATGACTACCTAAGAGACGAAGCCTGCTCCTCTACGCAAGTTATCATGCTTTGTGTCTGTTATGCCCGTGGGGGCGAAAATTTACCGTACTTTTGCATCAATTTGATATGCTTTTGGGCGCAGTTGATGTTCTGAAATATTCGGAAACTATTCGAAAAATATTCGCATTTATGAATAGTGGCTATTCGATTCGAAGACCGAATCAAATAGCTCTCCTTCGAAGACCGAATCGAATAGGACACTATTCGATTCGTTATTCGAAAGTTTCGAATATTCGCCCAGCCCTACTTCCAATCAACTATACGTGACACGTAAATAACAGATGCTTAAACGTCACATGACTTCCGGGAATTGCTCTGTCTCTTCAAGTATACTACGATACAGACAGACAGACAGATAAGCGGTAAAGTTCTAGGAAACGAGGCTGGTTTGTAAACGACATACGTTGCTAGCTTGCGTCCTATCTTTCATGTGCGGTTTATGTGCGCCCGTTAAAAACGTAATAAGCAATCAGCTAATCAATTGGTCGGTCGGTCGGTCGGTCGGTCGGTCGGTCGGTCGGTCGGTCGGTCGGTCGGTCGGTCGGTCGGTCGGTCGGTCGGTCGGTCGGTCGGTCGGTCGGTCGGTCGGTCGGTCGGTCGGTCGGTCGGTCGGTCGGTCGGTCGGTCGGTCGGTCGGTCGGTCGGTCGGTCGGTCGGTCGGTCGGTCGGTCGGTCGGTCGGTTGACTTCACTGACGTATTTCCGTGACGGAAATACGTCAGTGAAGTCTTGGTGGACCCCGGCATAAAACACTTTCGTGTTAAAAAACTCAGTTTCGCCCGAAAGGCGCAGTATCGATTGTGATAGCAAGTTAGTAGATAGCCATACGAAGTAAGGATAGTAGTTTTATCAGCCGTATAAACCTGTAAACATTCGTTTACTAACTCAAAAACGCGCGTTTGTTCTCCGCCGTGCGTTCACTCCCCGTGAAAGCGCGCGTCCCTCGCGCCCTTTCACTCGCAAATACAGCGTTCGGCGCGCGGCGACGATTTCATCTCCATTGACGTCATACGGAACCTCACGGCGACGGCGACGGCGACGCCGACGGCAGAAATCTGCTTTTGAGTGTCCATATAATTGCTATCGCAATAAAAACGGAATGAACGCAGTATAAAAACAGCGCAATGAACGTACATTATACGCATGACCCGATGATATACAATAGATGCGGCTGTCGAGCGGCAGTGAGGTCACGCTGCTTGCTGTCATTTGCCATTGTCAGATCTAAATGACGAAAAGGTTTTTGCTTTGCTTTGAAGGTCGATTCTTGCACACTTACGTAAATTCTGCTCTAATGTGTTACCTATAACGTATTTAACTTCTAGAGTCACTTGTAAACAACTCTTTCGTTAGAATAGCAAGCTCTAAGCCGCGCTAGCACTGATTGCCGTCGAAGCGCGCTACGGCACGCAGGTTCTATGGTTCTATACCTCCTGTTTACGCAGGAGCCCACCTAGCACATTTGATGAGGGGAAGATATATGCGTGCCTGGGAAGCAGCTCTGTGCGTATTCTAACTGCTGCAATCTGTAGGTAGCGCGAAGTTTCGCAGAATGTTCTTGCAGAAGGGCGTTCTCCATATGAACCTGCCGTATCTTTATGAAGACAAACTGGATTATTCGCGCATACGTCTGGCGTAGCTTTAGAGACTTCGCTTTTAAGCATGAAATGCGTTTAGCTCCCGTTGTCGGCGACCTTCAAGAGACATTGAGCCAAAAGCCAGAGCCGTTATCCGGGCACTCAAAACGAGAACATGCCGGCAAGTTGCGAGAACAAAACGAGATCATCCGGGCAACCAGTCAAAACTTAACAAAAAGCGGTCTCTGGTACCAACCCCTTGTGCAGTGGTGAGCACTGTTAGGATGAACGCCTCATTAGTATTCAAGTTGGTATAACTTCAACGTACCTTCTACTTCAGCGGGGAAAGGTGCCGAATAAAGTGCCTAATGATGGTGCCTGTAAAAGGAATAATATTTTTTTCTTTATTTTGTGCTAAACATTAACTGCTATAGGCTCGTGAATACTAATGAGGTGTTCACCCTAACATTGCTCACCACTGTACAGGACCGCATTACATACGCTAGTTGCGGCCCAAACAAGTTACAAAAAAAAATATTGCTTCCAATTCCTTCCTAATGTTTGGTCACAACATCACTGAAGCTGTAACTTCTAGTACGCTGAAGTTTAATTTGTCATTTCCAATAGCGATGTTCAAAAAGCAAATACAGGGCACCATACACTTGATTGTCATCTTTTGGCGCTCCTCTTTTCCCTACCCCCAGTGAAGGATAGCCAACCGGGCTCAGTCCTGGTTAACCTCCCTGCCTTTCAATTATCATTTTCTCTCTCTTTTGGCGCTGAGACAGGGTTGCCTGTACTCTTTTCAACGCCAGCGGTCAACGGTCAACGCCAGCGGTTTGCGCCGCCTCCTTCGAGAGATGGTGGTGGTGGTGGTGGTGAAAACATTTATTTGGCTATGGAAAGACAGGAGGTATGCTTGGACCAGCCCGTAAGGGACTGGTCCTGACAAATACTGGGCGGAGGTCCCTAGTTCGGGACCCCAGTATCTGTAGCCGCTACCCGGGCGCGCCCAACTAAGGCTTGTTGGGCCTGTAAGTCGTGGCAGCCGAGCAGGGTCGCCTCCCAGTCCTCCCGGGTTGGGTTGCTCATCAGGGCTTAGCAGGAAACGAGGCAGCAGACGCAGCCGCCCGTGCGCTTTCTTACCGGGCTGTTTTCTCCTCCCCACCCGATCAGGAACCCGATTTTAATCCGGCCTATACCTTTAAAGATATTACAATATACTATCAAGACAGTCGAGAGATGGCGCCACGCTGCGTGACCAGGCCGGCAGCGTCCGGCGCGTCGCGGATGGTTGTTTGACCGAGATGAGACTTGCAACAAGGTTCAGTTCAAAACAGGTTCATTTCGGCTCACTAAGCTTTCAGGCCTGCGTCGCGGCACCAATCTGCTTTGCTGGTAGCCATTTCACGCTTACATCTAACTCTCGATTACGTGAGAGCCAGCATTTTTTTTTATTGGTAAATATCGACAACGTTGTATTTCTAAAGGAGCCAAAGACTGACCTTAGCAAGTTTCAGAAACTTTCGCTGAGCCACAACGGCACAAATACGAGAAGATAAATTGAAATCCATGACGTCACGCTGACACTGGCCCTGGGATTTCGGCGAGAAATAAAAAAAAATCGAAACTGCGACTCATTTTCTCTTCTTGTAATGAACCTATTGGCGCGGTATAAGTAAATGTAAAGTTTCCAAAGGATACTTTATCAGCCTAAACTGATGTAGATCTTCTATTTATTTCATGTTAATGTCTTGTGCACATAAGCATGCCACCGAAAATACCACCTCAAGAACCAATGCTGCTCTTAGCGCTCGTACTGCATTGGTACCCTAGATGTGCAGATTGTTGTAGCATTATAGCTGGTTGACGTATTTTTTTTTCTTCAGCCTTTTACTGCCAACCGCAGGCATGAACTGGAGAACGGGCTGAACGTGCCTTTACGTTCGTAGCTATCGACCACGGCGAGGCTCGTGACCGCTGAAGTGGTCACACCATCTTCTAAGCATTGCTCTGTACTTCCTCTTCGCTGCATTACGGCATGTTATGCAGTGCAGACAAATCGAAGCGGCAAGCGTTCTTGCGTTTAGGAAAAAATATATTATATAATCTGCTTTAATAAGCTTCCCCGTAATACCAGCAAATCTAGCGGTAAAATTTTTTGCAGAGACTTCGTATTGCTGCGACGCACCACCTATCCACCATGAAGTGAAGCATACTAAATATATAAAGGGCGATGCTGGCACGCAGGGTTACATTGCGTTGCTTAATTATTTATTTTCAATTCTTTGTATGCGTATTGTACTGGCGCGAACCACCGTGGCTGGAAAAATTATTCGGCCTGCATGTGCCCGCAATCATCTCCTTTTTTTTTCTTTTATTGCGATAGCAATTATATGGACACTTCAACCAGATTTCTGCCGTCGGCGTCGCCGTCGCCGTGAGGTTCCGTATAGATTCCAAGGGCGATAAAATCGTCGCCGCGCGCCGCATGCGCGAGCGAAAGCGCGCGGGGGACGCGCGCTATCACGGAGAGCGAACTCCCCCACGCACTATCACGGAGAGCGAACTCCCCCGCGCACTATCACGGAGAGCGAACTCCTCCGCGCACTATCACGGAGAGCGAACGCACGGCGGAAAGCAAACGCGACCGTCGCCCGAAAGGCCGTGGGGGTGTGGGAGGGAGGGAGGCGTAGCGACGCTGTGCTCCGGCACCAAAGGCGTATCTTGCAACCGGGCGTAAGGGGAACTTGCCACTCAATCTCCCACGTGAAAGCAAGAAAGAGGGAAGGCAGCGTGGGGAGGGAGGGAGGGGGGCAGCTTCTACTCTGCCAACAGCTGCGTTCGTACTTTGCCCGGCTGTGGCCGTCGCCCACACCGTCTCTTATCTCCACACGGCTCTGACCTTTGTATGCGCTGTGCATCCGCCGCTCAGTTTCCTTTGAAGCGATAGACCACACGAACCTTGCCCGCTGCGGCGGCGGCGCTTGCTGCCAGCGTTTTCACAGTCGTCTGCGGTCATTCAGTGTGATCTATTCATGTTTGCTTGTGCGCGCTGACACCACGCTTGTTAATTCAGTTAGTAAGCGGATGTGTCCAAGTTTATGCAGCCGATAAAACTACTATCCCTACTCCGAATAGCTCTCTACTAATTTGCTATCACAATTGATGCTTCGCCTTTCGGCCGAAACTGCGACTTTTTATTGCGATAGCAATTATATGGACACTTCAACCGGATTTCTGCCGTCGGCGTCGCCGTCATCGTCGCCGTCGCCGTCAGGTTCCCTATAGATAAAATCTGCACCGCGCGCCGTATGCCCGAGCGGAAGCGTGCGGGGACGCGCGCTATCACGGAGAGCGAACGCACTCATCTCCCACGCGCAAGCAAGGAAGCAGGAAGCCAGCGCCGGAAGGAGCGGGGGGGGGGGACTCTGCCAACAAATGCGCTCGTCGCTCGTCCTCACCGTCTCTTATCTCCACACGGCTCTGACCTTTATGCGCCGTGCATTCGCCGCTCAGTTTCCGTTGAAGCGATAGACCGCACGTACCTTCGCCCGCGGCGGCGTATGCTTGCTGCCAGCGTTTTGACAGTCGTTGTCTGCAGTCATTCAGTGTGATCTATTCGTGTTTGTTTGTGCGCGCTCACACCACGCTTGTTCATTCAGTTAGTAATAGTCGGGCCACATTTTCCAACGCACGCTACACATGCAATGCTGCCCGGATCGGCAGTGCAGCGCTATAGGTGTGTCCCTTCGCACGCACTGCCCACGGGAAGCGCTTCTCATCAACACCACCGTTTCACAAGCGCCTTCTCGTGGTCATCGAGTCTCTCTTCATGTCGGTCTACTTACGGCGCAGCACACCTGCTTACTTAATCAGCTCATGTTTACTACAATTCACATTGCTACCAAAGCCGCTCACCTTACTTCGTATGACATTGCTGTGTTGCTATCGCATTCATTGCTTCGCCCTTTTTGTAGCGTTAGCTACACTGGCCTAGCCAAGCCCGTTTCACGCGGCACATCAAGAGCCATGCTGCGCATGCGCAAGGATCAGTGATGTCACACGGCTTGCGCACCTGAGCCACCGGAGCCGGCACCTCTCGCGCACTCCGCCGCCGGTCTGCGCATTCCAGAGGAGTGACGTCGTAGCCGTGGTAGACGCACTGGCGCCGGCGCGCGCTCGCTGTGCAGTCGCCGTCTGACACTGCGCTGGAGCCGCTGCGCTTCTGACTGGCGTTTGCCAGTGTGGTATAGCCATGGAGAAGGAGAGCGCAAATGCTGCTCAACAGCGCAGAAGAACGGAGAAGCTTGACTCATCGGATCCCGAAGTAGTTGCCTGGCAATTAGCGGTTGAGCGTAGGAGACAACCAGGAAAGCTAAGAATAATCAGCTGAACCTTTGCTAATGCTACGTATATCCTGGCATAGCCGAGCTAAGCCACTGCATCTTTTTTTCTCTCTCTTTTCTTCGTTCAATTCTTTTCTCAACCTAGGTCTCTGGAGATACCGAAAGATGCAGCGTGCTTTCACACACCGCTTCACATTTTAAATACTTTTCTCTATATATTTCTTCGTATATCAATTCTTACATTCCCTCTCTCTCCCACAGCCAATACTGGTATGCGTCTATCTTCACTGGTAGACTGTCCTACCAATCCCTTCCTCTATTATCTATATGTGGCAGTCCTACAGCCGTCCTCTCAATTATTCACACCGATTAGCTAAACTCTTATTGCTTCTATCAAATATTGATTTACGGTCTAGTTGGCTCACGATTAAAGCGTAGCGGTGGTGAATTGGTAGAGCGTCCGCCTCGCATGCGGGAAGTCCCGTGTTCGAATCCCGGTTCCGCCGTACACCCACCGGTTTCTCTAATGGATTGAGATGTACCGCTACCTGACGCTCGGTTGTTTATTTGGGCTCTCCTTTTGAAAGGAGCCCTATAGAGATTTGCGGAGGTCTCTGGGGTGCCCCTTCTCCCACCACAACTTTGGTGAAAAGGCAGAGCTTCCGCCGCTTCTGTGGGAGGCAGACGAATGCTGTCGCCAGGTACCTACCGGTAAATAAGGTACAAGCGCGCTCCCGGACTTTTACTCCGCAACTATGGGAGTTCCAGACGCTTTGAAGGACACCCAGCTAATGGGAAGGTGGGGATGAGTGCCGTCAAATTCCCGTGAGGTGGGTGATCTTCCGTCTGGAACTCCCGTAGTTGCCGAACATTGGGCCGGGAGTGCGCTTGTACCTATTTTACCTGTATTTTACCGGTGGTAGCATTCGTCTGCCTCCCACAGCAGCGCCGGATGCTCGATCAATTTCGCCGTAGCTGTAGTGGGACGAGGGCCGCCCAGCAAAATACCTTCGCAAATATCGATAAGGCCCGCTTTTGAGATGAGAACCCATATAAACAACCGAGCGCCAGGTCGGGGTACATCTCCACCCTTTAGAAAAAGAAAACGGTGAGTTTCCGGCGGCTACGGGATACGAACCTCACTACCTCCCGTATATGCGGCAGACGCTCTATACTATTTCACCGTCGCTGTGGTTATACTATTTCACGACCGCATGAGGACTACATAAACAACAGCACTACATGATAGGACGATACAAAAAAGAGCACCCATGCACCGCGCTGTGCTAACAGATGTGTGCATTTATCACGCTTCTGTTCGTATGCAGAGAAATAAAAAGGCGACATAACCAAAAGACCAAGAAACCCCCCCAAAAAACGGCAAAAGGCGCACGAGGCATTTACATCACGCTTTTTTCTGAATGAACATTGTGTCTGTGTATTTATTGTTGTATTTCCGATAGGTTACCGAGCGTTGTTTTTTTTTTTTTTTCTGTATCCGTACTTCCCATTTCTCTGACTTCGAATAAGTTGCAATAACGCGCGTTCATGAACTAGTTGGTACATGTATTCGAAAGCAAAAATCACTAAGAACGGGACTAAACAGAAAGACAGAAGATGGCGCTCCGTCTTGTGTCTTTCTCTTTAGTCCCGTTCTTAGCACTGTTTGCTTTCGAAATCTCCAAGTACTGCAAAAGAGCAAAATTGAAGTGCGTGGACCGACTTTCTCTTACTGTGAAGAAAACGTCTAGCTGTCAAGAACCTGTCGATTACTCAGAGATCATTCATAACCGCTTCCTGATTATATTTTTACCGTTTTCCCACAATACAATGCAGCTTAGATACATTGTGTTCGGAGCACGGTAACTCAAATATTATATTGAGCTTGACAGTTCTTGGTGTACCTCTTTAAATCCATATCAGCATTTTTGTTTTGTTTTTGTTTTTTTTTTTTTTTTTTACGCTGTAAACGATGGCTTTGACGTAACGATTGCTTAAAGACCCTCGTAGACGTAAGATTGTTTAAACGTCAGATCTATTTCTCGTTCTCTGTTTGATGTACGAGTGTTGGAAACCCAGTTTTACATCTATATTGTCGCAAATGCCTACCCAGACGTCCCATTCGCTCTTACAATTGGGTATTTACATAAACTTCGTCCTGTAGCGGACCAACGTGAACTCTCTCGAGACTCCTTAGGTTCCGCAGACCATAGTTAGAGAAACACCGCCCTAATGGCACCGCCAGCGATGCCATGCCCTTGTGGAGAAGAGTGACAAACTCAGACTCTTTGCAGCCTTGCGTCATTTACTGTCATAAGCTGCTGTTAACTTAAAGGAGTCGTTCTAGCTCACCCCCCCCCCCCCCCCCCCCAATCTCTCTCTAACTGCTTCTGCACGGGCTTCGTCGTCTGGTGTTTGCGGAACAGACTCCACTTAGCTATAGCGTCACTTTTCTGGTGGCTCTTGTACGACGCTTGTCTTCGCCAAGTCTTACATTACTCTACTTTTGGCACGTAATTACGCCAAATAGGACTTGTGTCACATCCTTGAAAATTTCCAGTTCGTACTTTCAGATCTTCAGCTCTCTATCTATTCGAAATCTCACCTCCATATCCTTTCCTATTCGCTCATGACAATCACTCACTTTTTTTTTAACTTAGGACACCGTTTCATCGCTTATGCATTGCTTCTTACCCACTGCTTTCTTCAGGATAACTTGTTGTTGAGCAAGTTGGTGTTTGCTTAACTCGCTCCCTGAGACAAGATTGAGCAAAAAAGAAGAAAAAAAACATTATTCTTCTCGTTACGCGTACTTTATAATTCTCAATGCGCGAAATCTCGCTCACGTAGAAAGGAGGAGCACAACGCGAAGCAGACAAGTACGAGCGAAGGTTTTGACGATAAGGGAAATTAAGGTACACGGCTTTCCATCACACCGCATTAAACGGCCGACAAGAAAAGAAGGAGCGAAAGCGGGTCGTACCATGGGGAGGCTGTTAATCATTCCTGATTTCCTTTCGGCTTCGGGAGGGGCCACTTAGGGCAGCTATTCATCAGTGCTTCTAGACAGGCTGAAGCCGCCCAATTGCTGGTTTTGTATAACACGGTAGCCGCGATAAGCGGGTCCAATTATACTGGCGCGCGCTGAAATATTTCGTGAAGCCTTGCTAATTACCAAATACGGCAACGCCAAGGAAACTGTCTTTTTCTGATGCAATTGCTTTTATCGTGTTTTTCTTTT
Source organism: Dermacentor silvarum (assembly GCF_013339745.2). Classification (NCBI taxonomy): domain Eukaryota; kingdom Metazoa; phylum Arthropoda; class Arachnida; order Ixodida; family Ixodidae; genus Dermacentor; species Dermacentor silvarum. The sequence goes on from NC_051155.1 coordinate 228,433,891, forward strand.
TTATCATTTTTTTTCGTGTGTATAGGACTACAGTATGGAATTCCGCAAATTGTTCTCTACGCTGTCGCTATTCTCTCTCGTGCCAGTGCGGTAATTTGTTCTCAGTGTTCAACGTAGCGCTGCCTATACATGGCGCACAATAATTCAACCTTCGATCGAACTTATTGGATTACCTAAAGCGTTGTTCAGGAAGCTGTACAGCTTGCTTCGATGTCTCCTTTTTCGTGGCCATTTTGTTGCCGGAAAGATTCAAAAGCTTTTAGCCTGTACTTGCAGAACTTGTGCCGTACCGTAACTTCGTCGTTGTAGGCACTTCAACCAGCTAGTTAGCGTTAATTGTTAACTTCGGAACTTTCTTTTTTCCTGGGACGTCCGCCAAGAGAGAGAGAGGAAAGAAAGAAGAAAGGCAGCGGGGTTAACCAGAACGTAAAATCTGGTTTGCTACTCTACAACGGGGAGCGCGAAATGGGGAAATAGACAAGAAAAAAGTAGAGAGAAAGACAGAGAGCACAGACGCACGATCACAGCCGGTCACGATCACCGCACATTACCACAGCACAGAATCACATTTAGGTGATTTAGGTCGGCATCCTAAAATGGTTTGCTCTGGTAACGGTTCAAAGTGAGCTAGCACAGTAGCGAGCGATCGTCTCTGTACATTCTATAGCGAGGACAATCAAGCATAACTTTTTATCCAAAGCAATACAAAATCGTTCTGTACGCTATATTCTATCGTACTATACACGCACAGCTATAGTATCACTGAAATGAAATCATATATCAGTTTTCCCGATCTGTCACTTCGTCGTAAAGTTTCCCGTTTCTGTCTTTTCCATAAAATGTATCTCTTTAACCCCGCTCTAGGTGACTTGCTTTTTTTTTTTCACCCGTATATATTTTCCATCGCAATGACCACCGTTACAAAGTTGGTGTGCCTTATTGACGCAGTCACTTCTACTTCAACTCATTTGTTCCCGCCACAAGCTCCGACTAGAACCACATTCCCGCCACCATTTGCTTCAATCACAGATATACGTATAAATGCCTTCAAGACTGCCATCACTGGAATCATTGTATTATTGTATTATCCTGCTCTATATTTTGTTTTCTATGTTTTACCCGCTCCTGTCTGTAATATCTTGACCTCGAGAATAAATAAAGAAATGAATAAATAAGTGCAACATGTTGCAGGGTCGCCTCGCAACCACAGTCATCACACGTAGCGTTGTCGGCAAATTGCATAAGGAATATTCTACGAAGAAAAAAAAATACTGCTGCTGACAAAGTCGGTTAAGAGGCCTCTACTTGCCTGTTAAAAAGAACAGTGTACTCGCACTTTACTCCCTTAATGCGCAATAAGAGGACATGCTCACGTACAACGCATGGACTCGATTCTGTTTCCGTGAAATGTTTCTGCAAACTGCTCGGAACTAACCACCCAATACGGGTGACGCCATTAAGACTGACATGAGCTCGAAAGCAAAACATTGTTTTTTACAATGGGGTTTCACCTCCCTTAGCAACAGCCAGGCGGCTGGAAATAACGTTATAACATTTGCCCATCGCTTTTATATATCGCCCTTCCTACACAGAGCATATAATACGCGCTCAGAGGCTTCATTTCTTTTTTTTTTTTAAGAGTGACTCCATCCGATCAAATTTGTCAAATGCACGGCCTGTCGCAATGGGAACCAACATCTCTGCGCAGCATGGGGCTTCAGAGTGGCGTTCACAAAAACAAGCTCTCCGTACTGGCACAGCTGACTGCACTGCTTCTGAAGATTGTTCCCCCGCCATCACAACGATCGCCCGCCATATCTGCGATCGTTTCTTTTTTTTTTTTCTTTTTTTGCAAGAAAAGTTCTGTCCAGTTCTCTCAGCGACTTTGCCAACTGCGCGCTTGCAGGCTCCTGCACCCTACCGACATCCGCGAAGCAAGTTTTAAAGGCCCTGCGGCTCTGCTTTCAATAATAAGAACAAGGCTTTTTAAAGCGGCATCGTGCGACAAGCTGTAACAGTGTTGACTGTTTTTGTTTTGTCTTTTCGCGTGGGTATGCCGACGTTACCTTTATTATTTATTTTTTCTTTAATTTTATTGTTTTCTTTCTCGTTCGCCTTTTAGTCTATGTATTCTTTTTCTTGACCACTGAGAACATTTCCTGGTTATTTTTCGTACGTTTCAACAACACAATACTAGTTAATTAGTTTGGCGATCTTTACAACTCTCCGTCATTTATTTCGAGAAATATAGTAGCCCTTTCATAATTTTCACAATTTAACATTTATTGATTTGCTCACGAATAAGTTGGCGCAGGAGGGTACGGGATTGTGACAGGCGCTTATGTGATAGACGTAACATGCGTATAGCGCATTCATAATATGGCACGACCTTTACGGTCGTCAGCGCATTTGGACGCCAACCAACGCTCACGCGTCCCTTAAGCCCTTTTGTAAGCATGACGTCGGATCTTTGGAGCTATTTTTGTTTCTAACGCACTTATGGGCGAATTCTAAACAGTGCTACTGCTCACAATGAACGTCCGCTACCTTTTTTGTATACACCTACACGATCTTCTCATTATAGTTCTTGAAAGAGAGAGAAAAAAAAGTAAGGAGGTTAACCGGGAACGCGTCCGGTTTACTAGGCTTAACAGGGAAAGTGGTATTCTCCTACTAAAGGTTCCAGAAGCAATCTGCTGGTTATCGTTCTTTAGTCGGAACATCTCTGCTCTCGGCTCCTTCTTCCCTTGCTACCTTTCTGTCTAGGGTCTCTTCTTTAAACTGACGAGGATGCAGCATACAAAAATAATAAAAAAGCTGAGTGACTGCAGAACTTTCAACCACGTTGGATGAGTCGGGAGAGATAACAAACGTTCTCTGCATTTATACGATGTCTCAACTTTTTTCCCTCCTTCTACGCACCACCCACGCCACCCGCCGCCCTCTAATATGCTTTAAAACTAGTTCGCTTCAAACAATCCATGGAGCCATATCTGGCCAGGAGAATTTACGTAACGACGCTTCTTGGACTACCGTTCCACGTTTTACGCGGGCTTAAATCTTTATCTTGGCCTGCATATTTTGAAAGCACGCGCTGTGGCACTTCGGTTCTTACCACTCTATATGTACTTAACCTTGTACTGTAATACTCTTGAGTAGTGCACGTCGCGATGAATTTCCGCCCAAGCAGTACTGCGAAATTGATTACATGCTTAGCTTTGCAAGTTAATGTCTGCTTCGTAAGTAGTCTTTTTTTCTTTCAATCTCCGTTAGTCAAGTGTGCCTTAAGCTTCTACTTTAGCTTCCATTCCTATTCAGATTCCTTCTGACTTTCACTCAGAGAAAGAAATTTAGTGGCACGCTTTTAGATCACTGCTTAAAAAAAGACAGCAAAGTAACTTTCTTATGTTTAATCCAGCGAGGAATGCGTGAGTGATCCCCATTTCTCCCCGTTATGCCATTTGAATAGGGGCTTTTATTGCTGTCCTGGTGTACACGTCTCTTTGAGGAGATGCGCAGAAATGAATGCTTCAACATTGGCCATTTCAGCAAGGATGTCTGATTATCTACGAATGGCAGAACGAGTATTTTCGTTCAACATTTAGGCTACCCGCCGCGGTTTCTTGGCGGCTATGGTGTCGAGCTGCTAAGCGCGAGGTGGCCCTGCCACGGCGGCCGCATTTCGAAGGGGGCGAAATGCGAAAACACCCATGTACTTAGATTTAGGCGCACGTTAAAGAACCCCAGGTGGCCCAAATTAGTCCGAAGTCCTCAAGTACGGCGTGCCTCATAATCAGATCGTGGTTTTGGCACGTAAAACCCCATAATTTGACTTTTCGGGTTGACCGTGGTGGGCACTGCCGCAATTATTTTAGACGACTCGGCTCTCAGACCGTCTTTAACTGTGCAGTCAACGTTGCTGTGTGTGCGCGCGCATCACCTCCTATCACTTTATTTTCCCTTTCCTGTTCTTCCCGCTTTTCCTTCCCTCAGTGTAGAGTAGCAAACCAGGTACAACCTGCTTAACTTCTTTATCATTCCTTTTGTTTCTCTCTCGCTCTCTATATGCAACCCGTATTGAAGAGACGAGAATAGCGTCCCGGCATGAACTTCAATAAGCCATAAGACAAAATTACACTTGTGCTTTTTTTTAAGTTATTCCTACACCTTATTATTTGCTGTAGTCTGCAGCTTACAGCTGGCTCCATGGCTGTGAGCTGCAGACAGTTGACAAGAACTTTATTGAAAGGCCCTGAGGAAAAAGATTGGGGGAGCCCTGAAGCGATAAATTTCTTACCGAAGGTGTGTCAGAATGTACCAGCAACATCCCCATACCTTAAGATTTTATCGGGAAACAAATTGATGAGGACGACTTAAATTTTACGTGTCATTAGGAAAAATTTTAGTCGCTCGTGGTTCTTTAACATGCACGTAAATCACAATACATTTTGTATCAGACTCTACCTTGAATGCAGCAGTCTTAATTAGGCTAAAGACGCCGTTGAAGGTCGTAGTAGTTCTGAATGCTCTTTTGTGTACCAAAAGATGGCATAGACCCGAAGTCAGTCAAACACGATCCGTAACACGATCGCCAAATTTGCCCTTCCTACTACGAAATCGCTCGGTCGGATTTTGTAACCGCTCCAACCTAAGTCTTCGATTCCCAGTCGTAGCAGCCGCATTTCGATGGATGCGAAATGCAGAAGCGTTCGTGTGCTCAGATTTGGTTGAACGTTACAGAAACCCAGCCGCTGAAAATTAAACCGGATCCCTCCACTACTGCGTCTCTCATAGTCCCAGTACTGCATTCGAGGGTTAACCTCCGCGGGTCAGTGAATCAATCGCCACATAACAGTCGCGGTTCTCGAATGTTCTCTGAGCGGCGAGAACTTGGGCAATGAATTTCCGAGAAGTGCGGTCGTCAGTGAGGGCTACGACGCTTTTAACGCGATAGCGTTAAAGGCCCCGTGTCGCAGAAAATCCGGCGTCGGCGTCGGCGCCGGCGTAGGCATCGGAGGACCATACAGGCCCTCCACTTGGCGCAAGGCGTTAGTGAACAAAAATTGAATTTCTCAAAGTAAAATCCGTAAGAAAACTTGTAAAGTACGACTTCTAACTGCAACCTGCAGACATGATAGCGTCGGATTGTAATTTGAATGTACGAGAAAAAATAATTGTGTTACGAGGAAACTCAAACACAAACCCCTTTTGCAGCATTTCTACGATATTAACGGTGCGCTCGAAAGACCCGTCCAGATGGCGCTCGCCTCCACGGCAGCGTAGAGTTACTGTATAGGCTCCCTTCAGCCTATACAGTAACTCTATGGCAGCGTAAGACGGTAGCGCCGCGCAGAGGCGAAGGTGGAAAAAAAATAAAAAAAGCTTCAGCTGCCGGGAAGCCTGACAAGCGTTCAGCGATCTTTGAATGCTAAAGCGTCCTCCTAAACAGCAATCAATTAATAAAATAATAAAAATGTCTTCCCAGCAATGCATTTGTGTTTAAAAGTGAAGCCGACTTTAAGGGGATTGGCGTAAGCTTGGTCTTTGTAAGCTGACTTTCCCACGTTGTGGGTTGCAGTGAAGCCTACTCATGAAGAAAAATGAGATGCGGACGGGTCCCGATTACGCTTTCGTGTTGCTTAACGTCCTCCAATTTTTTTGCTATTGCCTCCGACGCTTGCGCAATGGCGCAGCATCCGCTCGGAGAAGCCCATCGGCTTCGGCTCCTCGGGGTCAGATTGCCTGACCTTTACGAAAAAAATGTTTTGAAGCTGGAACGCCCACGTAAGTCTGAAAGCTGAGCCTTTAGGTTCCATTAATTTAGTGCGCAGTTCTTGCACCCACGCACGCACTGCAAGATGGGCAGCTTGCACGCGGGCCAGTCGTGTCATTCTTACCCACGTATTCAGAAACGCATCTTAACTTAAAGCCCATGCTTGACTTGATATAAATGACGCCTGGCGTGAACGTCCCCAAGACGCTCATTGCGTTTTCTTTGGTGCGCTCACGACAGGCGTCATTTCAATCAAGTCAAGCGTGGGCTTCAAGTTAAGATGCATTGCTGAACACGAGGGTTAATTCTCTGTCCACTGCGAGCGAGCGCTTATGCAACGTTCCAGCGGCTGTGAACCCGCGCATATGTCTGTACACGACGTTCGCTGCAGCGCATATAGGAGCGAAGTGCCAGGGCATGCCTGTGTAACATGTTGGACGCTAAATAAGCGTTAAAGCGAAGCTTTCTCGGCGAACCATCCCGTATTTTGGTAGCCATGGCAGTCTGCTGCTGCGGCTGTCTTACCAAACAGTTCAAACACAGAAAATAAAAGAACTACATGCGCGATGGTGGGATCAAAACTCGATCTCACAGCACAACATCCCGATGTTCTAACCAGCGGGCCATATTGTTTTACTTTTTTTTTTTTACTCTGTAGCAGTTCGTAGACATGTCGCACTCATCTTCATGCGGCCGCCGGGATTGGGAATCGGATCTCAAGACGTCGCGCTCAGCAGCATAACTCCACTGTGCTACTGTGGCGGGTGAATATGAACTCTGAGCGGTAAGATTACAGGGTGCGCTGCGAGTTCTGTAGCAAGTTATAAGCGTAATATTTTGGTTGAGCACAAAAACATTGCAGGAATACTTTTGTAGGTAATTTACCCGATTTATCAATATTGCAACACAAAACATTTTATGTAATGTTTCTGCTCTTGGCCTTGATCACGGCCTTTTAAGGTGGTGGTCCCACTCCGGCGGCACGAGCCCCCCGTTTTCAGTACTTTTGGAGTAACCGTGGCGGCTCTTCTACTTAGGATATAAAGTTGTGGTATATACCATAAAAAGCTTTATTCTTGTAGATTCCAACTATATATAATATAAGGAAATTGATTCATGTGATTTAGAAAGAAATGTTCAAGAACAAGCATGAGATACATGGTTTTTGCGAACTGTGTCTCACTTGTGACCATATTTAGAATAAACTACCGCACTTACTGCATTTCGGCTTGCTCTGTAGCTTTAGGGCATATTTATCTAGTTCCTAGACGTAGCAAAATAATTTTGAATTTTTACTTTTTGGATAATTTGCTTTTGAAAATTGCCAAATATTGCAATCTTCTGTTGTAAACCGCCCGGCAACTGCATGCTCAGGGAAGCAAAATTTTCGATAAAGTAGAGTTCAAGGAATTTCCATTTAGGGACGTAAAATTTCATTCATGTACCTTTATTGGTGCTCTTCCATCGCGGCCAGCCAGGTATCCACAGGAGAATTTTTCTCCTTGCTCGCTCCAATGATGCTTTCAGGGCCACCATGCTGGGGTGCTGAAGGGCGCAAGTCTCCTTTTCTAGAATAGCCCTCACACTGAAGTTCGTTGAGTTTAATTCACCGGTCGCTTTTCAGCTAGTATGAAGTCGGGCGTAAGAGTGCGACAGCATTGATGCGGTGTTGATCTGCTATTCGACTGTTGTGCTGGGGCGCCGTCCTGCTGCAAAGCCACGACTGTACTCAACTAACTGGGACCGGCATGAGGGCAGCGAATGAAGCCCTATAATACCTTTAAAGTGCGTGTGAGTGTCGGTCCTTGCGCCTTTTTGTCACAAAACCAAGATGAATGCGGCCAGTGGTAGTGTCCCCATCTCAAACCATGACAGACCCGTGTGGTAGTTTCCGGAAACTGTCCAACTGGCTGCGTCAGCAAGCTCTGGCGTAGGAGCTAGCACACGCGAGTTCTGAGTATTGCGCAGGGCGGCTACAGTGAAATCTTCTTCTCGGTGAAGTCAGTTGCCAAGTGTTCTTCATTCGCGGCACGTGCCAACAGCAGCCGGCATTTTTTGCCACCCCCCCTTTCTCTGCACCTCCGTCAGTCCATGTATTTTCTGGAAGTTGTAGGGGAACACCTTGAGATCCCTTCGCACGGCTCTTCTTATTGTTTTTGCCAACACATTCAGCTCCAAGACCAGCCTTCTGATGCTTCTCCGTGGCTGGCATTGAATTCTCTTCCTCCCGATTGTATTAAGGTTAGAAGTGACCACGGAGACGCGACGACCACTGCTGGTTACGTCCTTAAAGGTACCACGTTTGAGTCCAGTGACAGTGGCGTACCAACTATTTCTCGAGTGTGGGGGGGGAGGGGGGGGGGGGGGGGGCAAACTGCAGGTCTGACTCTCTCTCTCCCCATATACATATATATATATATATATATATATATATATATATTGAATTACAATTACAATAAGTGAAAAAGCCTGAAAATGCATCTGTGAGGTATTTTTATTTGTAACAATAGACCTATTTCTCAATAATACATGGTGAACCATCGAGGCCCGCAAAATATTTGAATTGGCATTTATTTCTTGTCGCTATAAAATCTATATGTGATGCAGGGACAAATGACATTGAGTGCCCAGAGGTCCCTGATCCAACCCAGTAGCAGCAGTGCAGCTCATTAAAAAAAAAATACACATTTGTTGCAGTCAATTTTACTAATTAAAGAATTTTACTTGGTGTTGAAGTCTACACCATAAATGCATCGCTAGTTAAGGTAATAGTACTGTCGAGGTTATACAGAACGAAGTACAATCAACATAAATTACTCTCAATACTAAAAAGAAAAAGACGGCAGAGATGTGCGAACTTGGTGAATTACAACCCGATTTTTAGTGAAGCTGCTTCTTTTTTTTTCGACAACTTGCACTAAATGTTTCAGTTTCCTGTAATTACATCGCATACTTTGAAAAGTTACCCGTATAGTTAACTGTTCCGTTTTAAACCTTGTCCCCATGTAATGCTTTGAATTACTTCTTGCTGGAAATTTAAAAAAAACAGTAATTCATCAATACACATTTTACTTCGTCAGAAAATTTCATTATCCCCAGATATAAACGAGGTGCCTTGTTTAGCTCACAGAGGACACCGGAGAAACAACCTATACGCATCCCGTATGGTGCACGGGAACAAATGGGAAATTTAAACAAGGGTTTAGTAATTATCTGCAACACTTGCATTTGAAGCAGGAAAGTGAGATTTTCGCAACGCATTGCGCTTAAAATTCTCCCTATTTTCATAGAATTTCAAGTTCAAATCTCATGCAATTGTTTTAAGAGTCGGGGAAAGCGGCTGTATGGCACCCTGGAACACTTCAATATGTAACTTTCTACAAAGGCTTGCAACGAACCTACACATAAAAAAACATTTATCGCTGGTCACTCAGGATATTGTTTCGTACTTCGAACAAATATTAACACCGTGTCCCGCATAGTTTACTGAGGATATCGGGATCAACAACTAAGTGCCGTGTATAAAGCATAAAAACTGGGGGAAAGCGAGTATTCAGTAGCGTTTTTCGAGTACGTAAGCAACGACTGCGGTTCAAATTTTCGGGACACGTCACAATAAGGTGGTCTTCATTTCTTCAAAATATAAAATATCTGCTGTTCTTGATCCTACCGGCAAACAAGTAGTAGGGTAGCCCTTATTCAGAAACGGCCTGAAAATGAAATCGATAAAAGCAGAAGTGACACAGGCATTTAGAAAAAATTCAGTTAAGTGTTCTATTGGCACTGAAATGGCTCTGCACGTTCGACCGAGGTCACTTTCACGAACATACCACCTCGCAGACCCTCATGTAATGTCCCGTTCTGGCACCTTTGAGCTATCATCAATAAATGAACTTGCATATAAAATCCTAATCCGTTCTAAACTAAAATGACAGTGCTATATATGACAACCACCAAGTTAATATGATTAATTCCCTTGAATGGTTCATTCTCTCCGACTACTGCTATAATACAAGTGTTTCAGCCTTAAAATCCCGGTTGTGTCTCCCCTCGCTCACCTCCCGCCGCAAAAGTGCTCGTCATTTTTTATTTTTTAGGTTATTTCATTCACTGCCTACAGGTAACGAAATCATCATTCCAGCGCATCGTTTCTCCCGCCATACGCATCCCAATGCTATGTATCTACCACGCGCTTATTCGACCACGTATCAGCGTTCTTTTTTTCTGCACACAGCCCGAGAATGGAATACCCTTCCTTCTGACATCGCCCTCATCACCGACATTACCTGTTTCAAAACTGATATTGAAGGCCATGTTTCAAGTCACGCCACCTAACCTGTCCCGTCATTTTTCTATGTGCCCACCCCTCATGTAATTTCCCGTTCTGGGAGCTTTGAGGTATAATGAATGAATGAATAAATTAATTAATTAATTATTAATTAAATAAACAAATAAATATACGATGAGTCGTGATTACACAAAGAAGTTCGATTAGATTAGTGTGATTACATTTTTGATGGTGATAAGATATATATTTATACTGCAGTGCTACGTAGACTACCTCTGGACGGAGATTCAATAGTTCCAGCATTTGATAATCCAACCATTTCATGCAGTAAGACACACCCATCGTTGGGCGCGGCTGATTAAAATACTTTATCCGGACCTCTCCCCTCGCCCGAAGGTTCAATATATCAATCCGATTGTTTTGTCTTTTCAAGTATGGTTAGGCGGTAACTTGTAACTGCGGGAACTGTCCAGCGCCAGGACTTCTGCGCAATGCAAGCGTGTATGGCGAATCTCGCGCGTCACCCGCTACAGCGCGTCACGAGGAGGCACAATACTCGCTGCCCAAACCGGGGATATACGTAGTAAAGAAAAGCATTATTAACGTGGTGACTCTATTAAGAAATAAAATTTAGCTTCAGCTGTAGTTTTGTTGGACTTTCCATTGTGTAGCCGAAAGTGCCCGCTTTTTTTTTTTTTTTTTTTTTTTTTGAGGAGGAAACACTTTATTAAAGACCCGAAATGAATGCGCAAAACACTGTTTGGACCGATAGCTTAATAGCTAGTAGCCGGTCCAATATTGACTTTGCATACAGGTTATGTACAAGGAGAAAAACAAGCAACGCTCACATGTAACATGTCCTTGAAATGTAAGCATAAAGTGTTACTTAAAAAACACACTATACCAAATTCTAACAACCACAGATTCATACTTATGCAATTGAACAATTCTCTGAAGGAAACAAACATTTCACAACCCAAATCAAAGCGGAAAAACAAAGAAAAACAAAAATATGAAAAAGAAAGAACAATCACGCAGCAGTAACAAGACATTTCACCGTTCTGTTTGGTTAGATAAGTAATACAGTTTGCAACTCATCTCAAAATCTCTAGCTACTTTTATTTCTTTTAGTAGCTCATTCCAAACTTTGGCGCCGGCAAACTCAATTAGCCGTTCACCGTACAAGTTACTAAATTTTGGTAGGTTAAAATTGAGATTAAAAGCATGCCTAGTATCACGGTTTGGGACAAAGAAAATGCTCGACGGTAATGGAGAATTAGTTTGAATAATGTTGTTTATCGTGATGCAGATCTTATAACTTCGCAATGACATAAAAGATAAGATACGAAGCTCTTCAAAAAATTTGTGCTTGATAGGCAGAATGCGCTGGAGCTAATAATCCGTAATGCCTGTTTTTGAAGACGCAGTAAAGGCGATAAGTATGTCACATATGTAAGTCCCCAAGATTCAATGCAATAGCTAATGTGAGAGTGACAGAACGAAAAGTATAGAAATCTAAGCACGGAAGATGGAAAATACTGCTTGACTTTTATCAGAGTGTAGCACCCGAACGCTAATTTCTTACATACATTGTTGACGTAGTCCTTCCAATGTAAATGATTATCGAAAAGAACCCCTAAGTATTTAAACGAGAATACTTGCTCAATTAAAGTGACGTCTAACGAGAGAGAAATTAAACTGTAGTCTAGTGTCTTTTGTCTAGAATGAAAAATTACATATTTTGTTTTTGCTACATTCAGCGTCAATCAATTACCTGAAAACCAGGAAGACAGAGCTGACAGTTCCACCATTATACGGTTCTGCAGCGTTATAAGCGATTTACCAGTAAATGTAAGTGCCGTGTCATCTGCATACATCAGAATTTCTGAGAAGTGCAGTGCCTGAGGAAGATCATTTATGTAAAGAGAAAATAATAAAGGACCCAGAACGGATCCCTGTGGAACGCCGCATGATATATATTTAACTTCAGATATGAAATCATTGATTACCACATATTGTTTACGAAATGATAAATAACTGGAAAAAATTCAGTACGTTATTAGTAAAGCCAAAGCCTTCTAATTTGCAGGGGAGGGGGGGGGGGGGCAAATGGCGCTTTGCCCCCCCACTTTTGACAGGGGGGGGGGGGGGGGGGGGCAAGTGCCCCCCTGCCCCCCCGGTAGATACGCCTATGTCCAGTGAGCAATCTTGCTACGAATTTTTAGAATTTTGGTGACCTCAGAAGTAGAGTGCCCGGCCTCGCTCAATGACGAAATGGCTGGTCGATGTGATCTAGGTCGTGCCATTTTCCCCCAAAAATAACCAACTAGCGTAAAACGCAGTCGAAATACAAAAGAAAAATTGAAGATATGTTGGCCGAAACGATGTGGAGAAATGTTTAAAAATCAGATTAAGCCGCAGCCACTTCCATGTACAGCCATTATGACGTTGTCGGAGCTAACACGAGAAAGATCCAGCCCTGACAGCGTTGAGTTTTCGAACTGATTTTTTTTATTCGCGCTCTGCACCTGCCGCGCGTTCGAATGCCAACTTCTTCTTCCTTGACGGGCGCCGCATGCTGAGGCGCTACAGGGCTCCCCCCCGTAGAGCGTGAGCCATAGGAGTCGCCCAGTGAACGTGCTTGGATGTGGGAGTCCAGACTTGAGATGGAAGCTCCGCGGACGCGAGAGCGGCAATGTATGCAGGTTTTAGTCGATCGGCAGCCACGACGTCTTCACGGCCGTTGATGTCCAGCGTGAACGTTTTAGGTGTACGATGGAGGACGCGAAAAGGGCCATCATAGGCCGGTGTGAGTGGTGGCCGTATTTGGTCACGCCGAACGAAAACGTGACTGCAGTCATGCAGATCCTGGCTGACGAAGACAGACTGGGGGTGTCGGTCGGCAGGAATTACAGGAGCAAGGTCGTTAAACGTGGTGCGCAGCTCTCGAATGTACGTAGAGGCATCATGAGTGGAAGGGGGCGACGACGGCTCAAAGAATTCACCTGGAAGACGTAGAGACACGCCATAGACTAGTTCAGCTGATGAGCAGCCGAGATCCGTCTTCAATGCTGATCGGATGCCCAGAAGTACGAAGGGGAGGTGATCAAGCCAACGTTCTCTTGGCTGGTGAGCAGTGAGGGCAGCTTTCAGTTGTCGATGAAGCCGTTCGACCATGCCATTGGCTGAAGGATGGTAGGCAGTCGTGTGGATGTGTCGAATGCCCAAGATATTGGCAAGTGCGGTGAAAAGGGCCGATTGAAATTGACGGCCGCGATCAGTGGTGACGACAGAAGGGCATCCAAAGCGTGATACCCAGCCGTTTGTGAAAGCCTTTGCCACTGTCGGTGCTGTAATGTCGGAAACGGGAAACGCTTCTGGCCATCTGGTGAAGCGATCCACACATGTCAGTAGGTAACAGGCCCCTTGTGATGGTGGAAGAGGGCCGACGATGTCGAGATGTACGTGGGAAAACCTTGCGTCGGGAGGCCGAAAGGGGGATGGTGCAGTGACCGTGTGACGGTGAATTTTAACACGCTGGCACTGAAGGCAGGTTCGCGCCCAGCGTCGGACGTCAGCATTGATACTTGGCCAAAGGAAACGAGATGTGACTAGCTTCTGGGTCGCACGAATACCCGGATGGCTCATGTTGGATGGGAATGGCGGAGTTGTTGATCGCTTGGAGTGGGCAGGTCTGTTCGTTGCGACGGCGATCTGCACAGGAGGCCGGTATGACGCTAACCTGGGCTCCTGTGTCGACGAGGAAGCAAGCGCCAGTGATCTTATCGGAAACATAGAAAAGGCGGCATGACGTTCTACCAGGACCACTCGCCGCCGTCAGTGGCCGGTCGTCGCATTTCCCGACCAGGAGCACGGGCGAGTGCACTTGCGTGCAGAGGCCCCAAATCGGCGGTGGTACCAGCACATGGTCGAGGACGAGTCGTCCCGTGGCGCGTCGGTTGTCTGAAGTCCCGGAGAGCGTGGAGACGTCGAGAAGCGACTGTGGAACTGGAACCTGGATGCCGATCGGCGATGCGCAGGTACGCAGTCATCGAGACGTCTGACAATGGCGTCCAAACGGTTGTCGATGCTCGCGAGCGCGGGGTCTGCAGCGGTGGCCGGTGGCGACGTGGTCATGGCGTTGAGGCTATGTGCCCGCGAGTAGTCTGCCACTCGATCAGCCATTTCAGCGAGCGTGTCTACTGGGACATCTCCTGCAGCGACGAGGACCGGGACCATGCTCTGCGGTAAGCGCTGAAGGAACAACTCACGCAAAAGCTTCTCCTCTTGAGGGGCGGAGGTCCCGCCAATGAGCTGGCGCATGTGTCGCAGGAGCTGGGATGGGCGACGGTCACCGAGCTCTGTGGCCGTGATGAGCTGTTGGAGTCTGCTGTGTTCAGACTCGGACTTGCGGGAAATGATAGCTTCCTTCAACGTGTCGTAGGGATGGCTCGGGTGCGGCAAAGCTAGAATATCTGTGAAGTCTTCGGCTACGTCCGGAGGTAAGGAGGACACCAGATGCCAGTACCTGGTCTGTTGGCTGGTGATTTGCCGTAGACGGAAGTACGCCTCGACCTGCAGTAACCATGTGCAGGGGTTGTTTGGCCAAAATGGTGGCAGGTTGACGTGTTGGATCGCAGCCACCGCAGCACTGCTAGGTCTGGCGTCTTCTTGGGCGTCAGGACCGGTAGGCTGGGTGGAAAAGCCAGTGGGATCCATGCGGGATGGTTGGGGTTGCGTGTTCATTATCGGGTCACCATTAACTGTCGGAGCTAACACGAGAAAGATCCAGCCCTGACAGCGTTGAGTTTTCGAACTGATTTTTTTTATTCGCGCTCTGCACCTGCCGCGCGTTCGAATGCCAACTTCTTCTTCCTTGACGAGCGCCGCATGCTGAGGCGCTACAACGTTATTGCTGAGGTCACGTGACCCCGCGCTGTTGAGGTGAAAATAGGCTCTCCCGACGGGTGCCGACATCTTGTCGTGTACCCGTCATGGTGGCCTTGTGGCTTTGGCGTTGCGTTGCTAAGTCCGAGGTCGCGGGTTCAAATCCTGGTCGCGGTGGCGGCATTTCGATGGGAACGTAATACAGAAACACCCGTGTGCATTGGGTGAATGTTAAAGAGCCCCAGGTGGTCAAGATTTACCCGGAGTCCTACGGCATGCCTCATAATCATATCTTGGTTTTGGCATGTAAAACCACAGTATTTCATTATTTAATTCTTAATCTTGTCGCAATCTGTTCAGCCAAAGCGCGCAGAACCCTCATTGCAATAACACCCAAGTGTACCGCTTATCTTAATTCCTGCGTAACTCTAACAAAGGGAGCTCAATTAGTCACGAAGGCATTTTTGTATCTGTTAGTTACCGAAGAAGTTGGGCAATACACGACCATTTTTAACCGTATTGTGTTTACTCACAGCAGATGACGTCACCAACACTGCTGTTCCCAGACGTGTCCTTTGGCAGTCCAGTGCATACGTCTGTGACCCCACGTCTACGTACTTACCTCTATATACTGAAACATTTATTCTCGCATAGTCACGCCATTCTCGCATTTTTTCACACGTTTGACAAAATTTAGTCAGACAGCTCTTCACCACGGTCGTCCGGCGACAAACGCATAAATGTTACATCACTGTAGATTTATAAAGAAATTAATATGAAGAAACATTTAAGATTTTTTTTTCTAGCATATGCGACTGGCCACGTTTTAGGTCTAGATCACTATTTTTGTTCGTTGTTTAATAACTACAGACAAATGGGAAGGTATACGCTGCATTAGAGCCCGCTATGCCAACAAACAGTTGAAAAATTGTAACTACCCATTTATCCATAAATGCGCACACACATACCCACAAGCATACTAAGCTTACAAAAAAGGTCGACAAAAATGTAAATGTGATAAAGACAAACAAAAAAGCAAAAAAAGACATGAAAAGAAATGAAAAGGAAAGAAACCAGACTGTGGTTGGTAGGTGGCTCCAGAATAACTTTGACCACTCATTCTCTTTTGATGCGTTGCATTCATCAATAATATGACGCTTTTCTTTATTTATAGTGTACCTATACTTAAAAATAAGTGTGAAGAAACGAATAAAAAATGGCAAAAATTCAATTTTGCAACTAAAAATTCCTTTCATTGGAAATAACATGTATAATTTTATTTTAAAGAATTCCTTTTTTTTTCGTTTATGGTCAAAGACAGATTTTTTCTTGATTTTAACAGAATTGGTCCCCATGCGGTAATGTGAACATTCGTTGACACTATGCAACACGAGAACTCCTTCGCAGACTGCTTGCCAGTGCCCACAGAAACAGTTCTGTGTGTGTGTGTGTGTGTGTGTGTGTGTGTGTGTGTGTGTGTGTGTGTGTGTGTGTGTGTGTGTGTGTGTGTGTGTGTGTGTGTGTGTGTGTGTGTGTGTGTGTGTGTGTGTGTGTGTGTGTGTGTGTGTGGTGTGTGTGTGTGTGTGGTGTGTGCGTGCGTGCGTGCGTGCGTGCGTGCGTGCGTGCGTGCGTGTGTGTGTGTGTGTGTGTGTGTGTGTGTGTGTGTGTGTGTGTGTGTGTGTGTGTGTGTGTGTGTGTGTGTGTGTGTGTGTGATTTGCTTTTATTTCCGTCCTTTTTTTCATTTTTTATTTTTACTTATTTTTTCTCTCTCTTTTCTGTCGTATCCCTTTAGCCCTCCCCCGGTACAGGGTAGCCAATCGGAGATAACCTCTGGTTAACCTGCCTGTCTTTCCTTTATCTTTTCTCTCTCTCTCTCTCTTCATCTGTACTGTCAGCGAAATCAGAATTTTTCTCTCCTTGCTCTTCTCAATTAAAGTTTGTGTGCAACTTCGTTAGCCACGCAGGTTAAGTATAAGCAGGGAGACCTCGTATATAGGCGGACCAATTGGTCTTAGTGTCTGAATAATATACAGCTACAATCAGGGCGAGTCATCCCACTCAGAGCATGGCTATATAAACTAGTAGAGTGGTTACTTGGATGTGTCGCATATCTGTGCATGTACGATGTGTTACATCCCATCATTTGATTTTCGTACTACACGAAATGCGCTGTCATGAATGTAGTAAAAAGTACTCCCTTCAATAAGTATACTATCGAATTTTTTTGTGCAAGATTACGTAAAAATAAGAAACAGATTATTTCGGTGAAATCGCAGAAAAACAAGGTGACAGATAACCGAAGAGAACCTTCTTTCTTTTTCACAAAAATTGTTTAACAGTGTTATAGGAAGGTGGTCGTCGGGCTGCATAAAAGCTCTTGCGACTTCGTGGTTAGCAGTAAAACGCTCATGGCGCTGCAGGTCTTTTATCAAGTGCATGTATACCCGTAGTCACGTTCCACTGGTCATCGTCCATCAGCAGACACATTTATTCCCACAATTTTTTTCATCTTGCCTTATATTTCAAGAGGTCACGTTATCGGCGGCACACTCAGTCGGATCCCAATGTAAGGTCAAAAA
The DNA here is from genome assembly GCF_013339745.2 of Dermacentor silvarum. Taxonomy (NCBI): domain Eukaryota; kingdom Metazoa; phylum Arthropoda; class Arachnida; order Ixodida; family Ixodidae; genus Dermacentor; species Dermacentor silvarum. The sequence goes on from NC_051155.1 coordinate 228,451,419, forward strand.
TTGTGAAAACAAAGGCAAAATGATCGATACTACCTTGGTATAAGAACCAACTTTCAACGACATTCAACGTGGCTTCTACAAAATGTATCACGTATTTCGCTATTCATTAAAGATCATTCACTTCACATCGCCGTGCACGCTAGAATCGCTTCTTTCATGTGGAAGAGAAAAATCTCACGTCCAACGAATCCCTAGCAATGAACGTAGTTATCTTTAAGTAATCTTTGTCACGGTCGTAGCGGCAGAACGGGAAATACGTCACCTTTCACAGCGATACCTGTACATCATATCCCAACCCAAGCCTCGGTTAAGGCTTCGGCCTGATAGTGGATGCTTTAGTTTAAAGCCACTAGGTTCTACTCAAGTAATACTTTCATGCAAGTCATTCCTCTTTCAGTTAAGAGTAGCAAGGCCCTAACCCAAACAGAAAGCGCGTAAGCTGGTTATTGGTCTTACAGCTTGTGAAGTCTGCGATACAAGAACCTCTCTTGTTGGTTTGATCGTGTCGTCTCGATTTCTTTTTTTTTTTTCGGAAAGTGTTGGCAGCTTAGGCATGGCAACGACCTGCCGGGTAGGGTTGTCGATGTCGTTTATTTAAAATGGACACGTACGCGACGTCAAAAAGACAAGTTTATCCTTCATATCCCCGTTTATGTGTATAGGCTGTGGGGATGCGCGACGCTAACGCGTCCCCTGATGTTAAATTGTTTTCCCCGCACGGCTAACGTCTCCTGTAATCCGGCTTCGCCGTGTGGCTTTATGGCGGCAGCGGTCGGTGTGGTTGCAGCATATTGCGAGAGATGGCGCGGGTGTAGCGCTGCTGACGCCACCTTACGGCGGGGTTACTTAGGGGCAAAGGGAAAAGAGTGCGTCTCTTTGGCGCTGGACTGCCCCAATAAGGCTTAGGGAGCACGACACCGGAATGGACAAACCCTGATCGTTCGAACGTTCGCGTGACCGTACAAGTGAACGATTAGGCGTTGGTGTCTAGCATGCGGGCGAACATGTTCGCTCGCTATCTGGTCGTGGTGACTCGGACTTCCTTGATTTGTCGCGCGCGCATCTGAATGTTCTATGTGTAGTAATTCGGCTAGCAGGCATAAGTGTTTGAAAGGTGCAATAAATGCCCTTTTGATTGTTTGCACTACTGTGTTGTCGTTCCTTTGTCCCAAGAGCACGTGTGAGACCCCACAAGGTCATGTGGGGTCATTTCTAAAGAGAGAGAAAAAAACAATTCCTTCTTAAGTCGAGAGTACTTGAGCCCACTTGGAAGTTATTGTCACGTCATCAACGGCGGTTAAACGATATCATTCGAAAGAAAAATATATAATCAGTACATCCAGTACCAGCAGTACTGGATGTGCTTGTACGTCTCTGCCGTACTGTTGTTTGCCTTTGCCTGGGATAACAAGTTTGTCTATGTAGTCGGTCAGCGCCCTCGCTGAAGAATCAACGCAATAATTCATGAAGCTCGTGCAAAGATGCACCATTCTTGCACGCACACACGTATTCATAGAGTTGTCACAGAGGAATGCAATTCTGAAATGTAAGAACCAATTTATGCATGTCCGCATTATAGAAGACCGAATGCAGACATGCATACTTTAATGACAAGGATGTCTTCGTATTGAGTCCAGATGAGTTCTCGCGGAGTCTCTCTTTCTTTCTTCTCTTTTCCTCTTTCACTTTGCCAAGACGTACACCAATCAACGTCCAGCAATTTTTCTTCTTCTTTTTCTCTCTCTCTTTCACAGTGTCTGATGTTGTGGTTGTTGTTTCCTTTAACATATGGCACGTATACATAGGTGATGTAGCCGGCATCATTGTTTGACGCGCCAACTTCACTCTCCCTTTTCTTTTTGGCTATAAAATGACATCCTCTGTGATCCGCATGAAACACTAACAACGGGATTAAATGTAGGGAGACTAAGGAAAAAACGGGGCAGTCGGAACGGGATATATAAAAGCGAAACAAAGGTCAATGACATTGCAAATCTAACAAAAAGCCTCCGCGGGAGATTGTCAGTGCCGTCTCGAAGAGCATTTCGTATCTGCCTTCTTTCCGCTGTTATGTTTCGCTTTATCAAGTTCAGGAAGGCAGAAGTCTGCATAAATATAACTTATCATAATAATGAGACATGGGGCTTGGATATTTTATGTCAGGCAGATATTCTTACGAGTATCTGCCTCGATACTTGTGAGAGTAATACTCTTAAGGTCATTAAAGGACGTAATCCGCGTGCTTTCAAATAACCTACATACTACGTCTGCTCAAAGCGCAATGCTTACACTTGATCCACTGAAAGCAGCGCCGGAATATATTGAGCAGAGGAGTTCTCCCCTATAGATACCATCATTCTCCAGTATAGCTACCATCATCGCTTCCTTTATTTTTATTCTCCCCTTTCCCTCTCCCCCAGTGCAGGGTAGCAAACCGGATACTGCACTCTGGTTAACCTCCCTGCATTTCACTTTATGTGTATATAAATATATATTATGAGTTTCTTCCTGGCCAATTTTCATTTTTTTCTACAACAAGAATCCTGATCAAATCTGGGCGCGTATGCACAAAAAAGGTATTATGCCAGAACTGTTCGTAAAAGGAGGTGTGCGCCAATCGTGATGGTGAATGTATTGGCAATACCGGCAGTTCAGTGGCAAATAATCCATAGCAGCCGAAAGCTTTGTGATTTCTGCCCCTGATACTCCTGGATGGCGCAATAAACCCAATACGCACTGGAGAAGCGATTTGCTCGAAGTCGAAAATTACGTATTCCACTTGTCGAGTGCACTAAGCTTCAGCTGTGCTTCCTTTACTGGGTTTTATTTTTCAATCCAGAGCTCTATTCATTCTGTCACTTTCTACCGATATTGCCAAACACGAATCCTACACATTCCTACACAAATGGTTAAAACCATCGGAAAGACCATCCTTCTGTGCATTAAACCTCGATGAGATATAAGCAGCAGCTGGCGGTACTGCGGCAGAAACGAGTATGGCAGAAAGTGGCTTGCTACAAATGCGGCAAGTTTTCATTTCTCCGAGGGGGGAGGATCAGCTTTGCGAGCCCATATATATATATATATATATATATATATATATATATATATATATATATATATATATATATATATATACCAGAAAAAAGCGATTCTGGGTCCGGGTAAATATTCACAGTTAAGTAGACGCGCGTATGAAGCGGTTTATTGACGTTACGGCCGGGGTCCGGCCTTCATCAGAATGAAGGCCGGACCGGATATATAGAATGAAGGCCGGATATATATATATATATATATATATATATATATATATATATATATATATAACCTTTAATAACGGTTGCACTTTTGCACTTGCAGAAAGTTCATGTGCGACCTCGAACAATTGTTCACTGAAATGATGGCCTTATATATAGAATGAAGGCCGGATATATATATATATATATATATATATATATATATATATATATATATATATATATATATATAACCTTTAATAACGGTTGCACTTTTGCACTTGCAGAAAGTTCATGTGCGACCTCGAACAATTGTTCACTGAAGTGATGGCCTTATACGAGTATTTAGAAAACCTCATAGTAGGAGACAGATTTATTTCACAGCCTGAGTCCCCTCACACTACCAAGAGACTGGCGTCTCTCGGATATTTTTTTTTCTTATTGTGGGTCCGAGTATAAGCGCTGTGCGCATGACTTCTATTGATTGTGATTTCGAGTGAATCCGGCTCGGCCTTATCTCGGTTATTGAGTGAATTATACAGGGTGTCCCAGCTAAAATTAACCAAGGTATTAAAAACGACGGAGTGTGCTAGGGGTCTGAAATGATCTCAGTGAGGTTGAGGATAGCGTGACCTAGTCTGCGGTATTTTTTTTTTGCAAAGCCAATTAATTGGTATAACCTAATTGCCAATCTTTTTAAATATTGGCTTCAGCAAGAAACTGCCAATATGAAAGTTGTAGATCACATTTAAAAATAGCCGACTGAAGTGTGTGCAACTAAGTACCATTGATGAAGCATCTTGTATACTTGTCTTTAAAGAAATCCCGCGAAATACAATAACAAGCGCGTGATAGCGCTATAGCGCCACTATTCAGCGCTCCCAGACGACCAATCAAGAAACGAAATCCGCTTGTCTCTGTAGCGCTGTCCGGGACGGGCTTGGCCTTTCCGGTGGCCGCGAGAAAGTACGCGCCAGCAACTCTCGCAACTCTAGCAACTCCGTCGTTTTTAAAACATTGGTTACATTTAGCTCGGACACCCTGTATATACCGGGTGTTTCAGCGAACACTCTCAAAACTTTTTAAAGGTTGCCTGTGCCAGATAACACAACTCTAGTTGATGAGCTGATCTACTCAAAGAGGTGGACATTACTTGCACACAAAAAAATTAAATGCACAATCGACTAATTAAAATTCACTAATTAGGTTTTAACTAATTACCTTATGGCCCATATTGCAATTTGCAAATAGTAGCCGTGGAGTTCGCAAGGCGGATCCACTTGCGACGAAATCTGAAGATGACACCAGTTTCGAGATAATAATTCCCGAACTTCGCGGAGAAATGCCTTGGCATTCTAGTTACTTTCTTAATAAAACGTCGTTTTATGCATTGTAGCTTGCTACATAACTATCCCATTATGTTACCTCAGGAAATCCAAAGCTGTTTTCTTTTTGAGACATTGAACTAAGAGTAGTTTGAAAAGCGGGATGTGGTTTCGCGCTTTTGTCAGTAGCTCCGTTTTCTCTCTGATTTTCGACGCTGGACTAACGTTTGGCTCATCTGGTTAATTGCTGTCGAAATTAAAATACGAGCCACGTGGTTTGCTTCTGCACATATTGACATTCGATATACGTAAGCGCGCCGCGGTGTATCGGTGGCAATGGCATTCTGCTGCTGAGCAATATGCTGAGCAAGATGCGGGTACATTCTACCATGGGCAGAATGCAAAAGCGTTTGTGTACTTATCTTATTCAGATGCTCTTTAAACAGTCGATGTGATCAGCATTAACCAGTGGCCATCCACTGCTCATAGCCTAGATGCCTGGAGATTTAAACCAACCAGTCAATGATATCAACTTCATTTCGGCTCTGCATATTTCTAACATGCACCGTGCGCATGTTATAACACTGCAGTAAGAGCCAGCATACGCGGAACAACCATTCGAAAGCCACGTTGATACCGTTTCCCGTACAATAAGCTACCGCACCTGAGCAAGCCATTCTTTAGAAGACTATCGCACGGCTGCAGGCGGGATCCACGTATTCATGATCCTACTTACTTCATTTGCATTAGCAGTTCTCAAATTAATGCGATCGCGCTTTCGAGTCACTTGGTATTGTAAAGTGCCTATCTGCAAGGGCTTCAGAAACGTCGCGCCCCTGGAAGCTATAGTTATAGCAGTCAGTGTACTATACATAAACGAAGGTTTTTCTTGTTCTTGCGTATGTCCTTCGTTAAGATACGTCTTGACTACATGCTTCTCTCCCATCCTCACTGTAAGCAGTTCTCACACAGTCTCTTGGTCTCATTAACGCACGCAATTTATTCGATCGCTTTCTTGTTCGCCGTGAAAACGAGCGATAAATCACAAATAATGCCATTTACTCAATTCACGCGTATACAGAGAGCGTTACGCAAACCCTCGAACGGAACGAAGTCTGTTTCCGCCGAAGACGGCTTATGCATTTCTTATACGAGGGCGGCCCCTCTTATCAATTTCTCGCAGAGAGTTCGCTCGCGGAAGTGCATTATGATATCGTATAAACCCGATGCAATTGATCCGCGCGAACGCGGCCATAATATCGTCTTTATTATGAAAGCTCCATTCCTTCGTTAATACTTATCATACGTTTATAGCTCACAGTTTAATTTGACGACTCTATGGGTGTTTATTTTGCGTTGTGCTTGAAAACAATTGTAGCTCACTACGTCTTACATTCGGAACTTGGGCAAAATCTTGGCGATACGAAGACCGGACGAGGAAGAAGCAAATGTCCACTTGCGACTTTCTTTCTGACACAAGATTACAACATGAACTTTCGGAAATTATAATATTATCCTTCTCAAACTCTAGGGTTATAATCGAGATTATTTTAATGCTAAAGATTTGCTTCTGTGTAAGGCGTAGGTCTTACTTCTTTTACCCGTTTGTATACGTAAGAATACGTTTTAATGTTACTCGTGTTGTTACTATTTTGTTTTCCGATTCTTACTGGCTTTTTCTGTTCTTTTTGTCATTTTGTCCCTTCCTTTATTTGCACGTGGTTTGGGCCACGTTCCCCCTCTCGGAAATTTCTGTGTACAAGGATGACTCATGCACCCCCCCCCCCCCCTTCGAAATAAATTTCTGGCTACGCCACTGCGAAAAGGAACAGAAACGTAAGCGCGAGTGCGCCGAAGACGCTCGCCGCAACTATGTGGATAACACGGCTGAGGGCCGCTCTGCCCGCCAGCAGCAAATTCAGGATGCTGAGGGTGAACGTCGAGCTGCCGAACCATGAGGCGGAGAGCGGAGGAGGGTATGGCGAAAGCGTGATAAGAAAAGCGTAGTCCCGCGCAAGGCGGGCTCTCCGGCGGCGATGGCTACGAGATGGCGACAGAGTAGCGCGCGTCATCGGTTCACCGATGACGCCACCGATACCATATTTGAAAACAATGCGCTGCATGAACCGAGATCTGTCCGCGGCGGCTGCTGTAAATCACGCCCACGCGTCACCCACGCGCTGCCTCTCGCGATCACCAGATTAGCGAGATTAATCTCGGTTTGTTAGCCAACACAACTCACGGCCAAGGAAGGCAGTAGATGTGGAACTTCGTTATCTTTTTAAACATGCTATGTACTGACGTACTGCAAAAAAGCCTGTGGTAAAAAAAAGGGGGACATTGAAAGAAAGAAAGAAAGAAAGAAAGAAAGAAAGAAAGAAAGAAAGAAAGAAAGAAAGAAAGAAAGAAAGAAAGAAAGAAAGAAAGAAAGAAAGAAAGAAAGAAAGAAAGAAAGAAAGAAAGAAAGAAAGAAAGAAAGAAATACGCATCTGCTGCCATGGTCGTGAGCGGCGCTGGCTAAGACTCCCAGGAAAAGTCATGGAAAAGTAATGGAAAGGTGTATAGGTGCCAGTGGCTAACGTTCGCAAATGCAATACTGTGCTTTAAATCATAAGATTAACCAGAGGTAAGTGGGTCGACTGGCTTTAGGAGCCCACGGTAAAACCACAAATGAGGCAGTGCAAGGTTGACATGAGTTGGGCTTCTTTTGAAGTCAGAGAAGCGCAGAGGAAAATTGGTTTTGAAGAAATAGTCAGAAACATGGATGAAAAGAAATGGCAGACTAAAATGCGCACATATGTGTATCTCAAAATCATGGACGAGAGATGGAAGAAAAGGTCAAAAAGGGGGGTAACCAAGCACAGAATAATTAAAAGTGAAAACAGACAACCATAAGTCATAAAGAAGAAAGTCAGAGAAACAAACACGGCAAATTGAATTGAAAGCAAAGGATGAAAACAAAAAAAGACCACGAAAATTTACAAGAATGGCAAGAAAGAATTAGAAAAGAAAATCAGTGCGATAACACAAAAGAGACAAACGGCACAAAACGCTTCACAATTAAGCAACACAACTTCACGACAAAGGCTAACACAAAAGTCCTCAAATAGCAAGACACTTGCTATTTGAGGCCCGAGCTGTTTGCCTAAAGACAAAAACATACTGGAGCAATTATTCGAAACAGAATGAGCTATATGTGTGCTGCAAAAATAGCCCGGCAACAACTCGGCACATCGAAATGGAACGCCAAAATATTCACCCAACGAGACCCGTAGGTAGTGTCCACCTTCCAGAAGAGTTGCGATTCAAATAAGATGGACGGATTAACTGGTCAGCTGTCGATATAAACAAGATACTTTTAGAGTATTCATGAAAAAAAAAACAGAAAAGAGAATGATAGAACCAGAGTCATTGCAAGCGTAGGTAACGTTACCATATAGTCACAAAGGTTTTAAATACGAAAGTTAAGATCGAGATCAGATAGGCAAAAGGCTAGATGGTGATAGATGGTGATAGATGTAGTAAAACCTGATTAAATCAAGCAGGCTAGGTGACTATTTGTTGCCGCCCCGTTATAAAAGGGGTGCTAATAAATATAATCAACAGAGTTAATCTCGTAACGCATACACCCAAGGAAAATGACCGGGAGGATAGCTGCCCCTGTATCTTAATTGGTAAGGCATCGCACACGTAATGTGGAAGGCGTGTGTTCGTCTCCCAACTGCGGCAAGTTACCTTTTCGTCCGCTTTCATTTCCCATTTTCTATATTTTCTTTACTTTTCGATTAAACATAACCCATCCTATGCTTTCTTAGCTTCATTGTCTGTTTTCTTCGTATGGTTATTTCCTGTATAGTAAACGATGTGCTATGCAGACAAGGACGACTGAATACAAGAGCGCTTGACGGTCGTTCTTGCCTGTTACGCTCTTTTTACATGCATGAAGCCGTATGCGGAAGTTCCATGGAACTGTAGAGTCCATGCAGTTCAGTTTTTTGTTGAAAGAATGCCTGGATCCGTATTCACACACCAAGATAGCGATGTCCCTTCACTTCTGATATCAATATCAGTGCAATTCTGCCCAACAACGGGGACAGAGCCCACTTTAGACGAAGCCGTGAATGGATGGCAGAACCTGTTTTGTGCTCTCTCGACGGCAAAGTTTTCAAGGTCGTTGGTTTAGAGAGCTCGTACGAGCACGGTTGATCACTCAGCTCGACGCGAAAGGTAAATGAAGAAGCCGTATCGAGACGCGCCGTATATACTGATGGGCGGCGTTCTAAATTTGACCGAGGCTGACTTAACTTCCTGAGTTTCTGGATGGCTTCGCGCATTGACGTTGTACGAGACCTCGATCACGCCGATCTGACAACTTTATTTGCCATGAACGGGCATCCATTCGCGGGAAGTCTCATGAGGCTGGAAATCTAAATGACCACCCCGAAGCCAGTAATGTGCTGCGGGATATATGACGGGCAGAAAACCGTGCTCTTCGATTTCAGTGCTGCATGTTTTTTTTGCTGAAAGGCTTCATGCAAGGTCGCTCACTGCGCAGAAAAGCTCCCATATTTGATCGCACCTTGATATTTGCTTATTCGTCAAAAGTTTCGTCCTTGTTCAATGTCGGTCCGCGTATCCGCCGTGGTGGCGTATAGTGACTTTGGCGTCGCGCTGCTAAGCCGGAGGGCGCGAGATGAAATCCCGGCCGCGGCGGCCGCATTTCGATAGGGGCAAAATACAAAAACGCCCTTGTACCTTGCATTGGGTGCATGTTAAATAACTACAGATAGTCAAAATTAACCCGGAGTCTCTCACTGTGGCGTACCTCATAATCATGTCATGGAAGTTGACACGTATATAACACCTTAGAATGTATTTAAGTAATGTCGATCTGGCACTCAGTGCCAGGAAAAGTGACGTATGGCGTGGGATAACAAAGACTGAGAAAACCAGAGATACACACGGTGCACTAAGTAGTGGTTTTTAATTTCTGTATGCACTCGGCAAATAAATCGCACGAATTAAAAAAAAATGTGTGGTTTTAAAGGGACACAAAAGAAAAACGCTAAATCAGTTCGAACTTTAAAGCTTTCCTTGAAACATATATTATCCTTAATTTCGTGGTACGAGGTTTATCAGTAGAAGAGGAAATTAAGGCCAAATTACTACTTTTTCTATCTCGCGCCGAAACCATGCACCGCGCCGCTGCGTCAGTGTCACGTAATAATTTCAACGTATTTTTCTCGTATATAGCCCGTTCTGGTGGGCTAAATTCAGACTTTGGTTCCTTTAGGATGAATTGACGTCTATGTCTACCGATAACAATGCAATCAACTATAGGCCCAAGCAGATGCATGTAAAGATCCATGACGTGACGGCGATCTGCTGAAAGCCATCGGTCCTTCATACTTGCTTCTTTTCTGGCCTTAGCAGGTCTTGTGTCACAATAGCAGTGGCTTAGTTTAGAGCGTAGTTTGCTAATGCAGCGCAACCACACTCTAAAACAAAATTGAAAACTATTTTACGCGTGTTCTCATCACTTTTCTAAGATCAACGGACCTGAAAAGTCGCTTGTATAGACGCACACCTATACGGTACGAGTGAACCATATCTCTCTTCGCCTTCTCTCTTTTTTTAATCCCTAATTCCTTCTCTCCCGTGCAGGGTAGCAAACCGGACGTCCGTCTGGTTAACCTCCCTGCCTTTCCTTGTCTCTCTCTCTCTCTCTCTCTCTCTCTCTCTCTCTCTCTCTCTCTCTCTCTTAGGACTTGATTTCAGAACCGAAACAAGGTTACCGCAGAAGCTGCCGCCACTTAATGCCATAAAAACAGTGAAAGTAGTCACAAATATGTTTCCAAGTATGGTGGCACTGAATGCGTATCTCCGCCGTAAGACGCACAGCATCCTTCCACAAACGCTACCAGTTACCGTTAGCCTAAGCTGGCGGAGAAACGCGACGCAACTTAACAAACAAGACAAGTAACGCAACTTAAACCATAGGTGTATCTACCGGGTGAGCTGGACGGTAGATATGCTTAACAAATTGTGCGATAGAGAGAGAAACAACATTTATTCAGGGTTCAGTTATTGTGGTCGGAGCCCCTATTCTAGGGCACTAATGTCCACCGCCACATCGTGGGCCCGCTGGGTGAGCTTCAGCAGGGCCCGAGGTTCGCCGTGGCACAAGACGGCCTCCGACCGCAGATATGTTGCTGGTGCTCGGAGGATTGATGCCACTATAGGTGGGTGTTGGCACTCTACCGTGACGTGACAAGTCGTTGATGGGGTGCACCAGCCCGGACATCTATTACGAAGGCACGTCAGCAACAGAAAAGAGTCCTATACCGTCGCATTGTCACAATTGCCTGTGAACAAAATATTTATTTTACCATTTCAAATACATATCTATAGAACTCATACGTTCGTGAGACCTGCGTTCGCAACGAAGCTTTTCTTAATCTGATACATTTACTGTCGACGTTCGACCACGAATGCGCCCTGCAACTTCGTTGCTCGAGAGCATGGGCCCTTTTCACGCGCCCTTCGTATTGTTAGTACATGTTCGAACATCGACCACGAAAACGGGCTGAAGAGCCAACGAAAGTTATATTCGCTTTGGAATTTGCACCCTTTGGGGCTAATCTTACGGCCAAACAATAATCGTCATATTTCTTGCCTCCACTTCCTTTATACGCTATACTTTCACGTCACGAACGGCATACGCGTATCAGCGGGACGCGTTTCCGACAGACAAGCTACGAGCTCAGAGTGTTAAATAAAGGAAGTGTATGCAAGATTGATGGCAGTTGTCGTTGATAGAAAATAACCCTCAATGGGTGTAAACAAAATTTTTTTTATGGTTAACTTTACCGACACGTGCTCTGACCCTAATTCATCGCTATAGCTTAAATTTGCAATGGACAACATCTGATTAGTAAAGAGAAATGCAAGTGAAAGGGGAAACGCCGTGGCTCAGAAATAAAGCACGCGTAATGGAGCGGGTTCGGCTCGCAGCAGCGAAGTTGCCTTTTCGTCCAGTTTCATTTTCCTTTGCACTCAAATACTAGTGGCAGATTCTGCATTAGTTAAGAATTGTATAATCAGTTAGAGAGCTTTTTCATCTTTTCCTTTTTTTTTTTCTTTATGACAATCATGGATGTGTGTGCTTGCGGTGTGCGTGCTTGTGGGACTAATGCGTTGTCACATTGTACTGTCCTCACAGACAGATCCCTATGAGTAACGGAAACAAATGAGACATAGGAGCTGTCTAATAGAAAACTAAGCTGTATAACCATTCCATAGGGTCGGTTTTCTAGATGTTTTTATGATTATTCTTCACCGACGCCCTACGGTGGCGGATATCCAAGTATGCCGCATTGCTGGACCAAACCCTATAGTTCCTAGCTGACCTCCCGCGTGGAGTCGCTAAAACACGACGTGAGAAACGAAAATTATACTGGCTTAAAAAATAACATAATAACATAAAATAAAAAACAGAAAGAAAAATAAAATCCGTGCACAGAAGTTATTGTCTATCCGAATGAAGTACGTAAGCATTTATTTTATAATCATTTCTGGGACTCCGACGCAGGTTGCGTTGATGACTGTCGGTAACTGCTGTGGAAGGATTATATTTTTTATTGAGCAGCGTAAAATTTCCTATAAATGTAAGAAAATTCTATATGCTCATCTGATTGGTTCCCAGATTGCGGTGTTCCGCACCTGCAACGGGGCGGCGCGCCATAATCTCCAAGGGCATCCTTTTGGCCTAGCGCTATCTAATCCCTCATCGTCAGACAAGTGAAACGGGCTGTTCACGAGCTGAAATGCTCGGAGAAAGTCGAATTTTTACTGCTGAATTAAATTTAGGGTGCCAACTCAAAAAAATTGACTGTCGCTTAAGTATCCTTACGTGATTTGAATGCGAAAGCATAATGACTTCTCTAAGTTCAAGTTATCACGTGACCCCGATACGTGACCTCATACATTGTCACGTGTCCTTCACAAGTCTACCTTAATCCACCTTGCTCTAATTTGTAGCAATCTTAATCCACTTTAATCCACCTTAATCCACTTTACTACTACTTAAGTCACCTTACTCTAACTTACTCTGTATTACTACTGACGCCATACAAGGCGCTGATGACGTATTTTTGGTGCCACTCGTTGCGGACGACAACGCCGGCTTTTCTGCCTCATGGGACACGTAATGCTTTCGAATTAAAATCTCCGTTGTTATTAGCGAGGTCCTTCTATGCTTTCCTTTGGGCCATGTAACTTCCTAAAATTTCATATAAGGACAGAAGATGGCACCAGAGGCACTAGCCTAATAGGGAGCCTATATGCAACGTTGCATGTAGGCTCCCTATAGCCTAAATAGAAGGGGATCAATCCACCGTGCCAGATCGCCCGGTTGCGTGATCATCCAAATTTTTCATGAGGAAAGGCACCCCTTGCACATTTGTTCAAGCGTGTTTTCAGAGTGAACATGCAACAACGGGAACTTTTAGCAAGATAATTTCACGTGATACGCCTTTGTGCTTGAATTATGAACGGCAGCGTTGTAGGATTGACACCACCCCCTCCCCCCCTAGTAGCATTCCACACACAAATTGTTTTTAGTCAGCTGTCTCTATTTACACTTTTCTCTAGTTAGCTAGATAAGTAAGTTATATTTGGTTGCTCTTGTTCTTAGTTTTAGTTAGTGTAGTTTAGTTAGAAAGACATTTGCTTAATCTTCTTTAGTTAGGTACATTAGTTATTAGTTTAGTTACTGAATAACTTAATCATTTATTAGCTGAATAAATTATTTTTACCTAGACAGCTTAGTTACTTGATTAGGTTTGTTAACTACCTTGATTAGTTAATTATTCTAGGTTAATTATTTGAGTTTGTTATTTATAGTTCTTTCTCGTTGGTAGGTTAGTTATTATTTAGTTTAGTTAGACTAGTTAGGTTGGTTATTAGTTTAGTTACTTAGTTTATTATTTGCTTTTTAGTTAGTTTACTTATTAGTTAAGTAATTATTTATATGTTCAGTTACTTTTGTTAGCTCCGTTATTTATTTAGTTAGTTTAGTTAGGTCAGTTAGCAGTTTTTGATTTAGTTTAAACCCGCCGTGGTTGCTTAGTGGCTATGATGTTGGGCTCGGGATCGAATCCCGGCCATGGCGGCCGCATTTCGATGGGGGCGAAATGCGAAAATACCTATGTACTTATTATTAGGTATACGTTAAAGAACCCCAGGCGGTCAAAATTTTCCACAGTCCCCCACTACGGCCTGCCTCATTATCAGATCGTGGTTTTGGCGCATAAAGCCTAATAATTTTAATTTAGTTTAATTAGTAGGTTCAGTTTATGTGGTTACTGGAGTTAGGTTAGTTTGTTTCGTTAAGTTAGATATTAGTTTATTAGTTCATTTAGTTAGTTTAGTTAGTTAATTAGTGTTTATTTATATTAGTTAATTAATTAGTTTGTTTAGTTATTAGTTGGGTAATTCAGTTAGCTTTGTCAGTTAGTTAGTTTAGTTAGTTTTCATTTGGCTAGGTTAGGTTCGGAATTAGCTAGATGAATTAGCTTAATTTTTATTAGTTATAGAATTAGTTTAGCTAATTATAAGTTCAGTTAAATAGTTATTTTGGTTACTTGATTAGTTGGTTTTGTTAGTTTAGTTAAGTTACATATTAGTTGATTAGATTAGTTGTTTAGTTAGTTAGCGTTTATTTAGTTTTGTTAGTTAATTGCTTGGCTTAGCTGGATAATTAGTTGGTTTAATTGGGTAATTCACGAATTTCTTCAGTTGGCTGTGTGAGTTAGTTCAGTTAAGTTAGCTTTAATTTGGCTAAGTTAGGGTCAGAATTAGCTATCTTAATTAGCTTAATGTTTATTAGATATGGAGTTAATTTAGGTAATTAGTTTAGCCTTTTAATTAGTACAGTTTGGTTAGTGAGGTGCCCTTACAGCTAGATCAACACGCAGCCACACAACAGACGATAGGCACTGTCGCTATCCCGAAGTATGCTGTCACTACTCTGAGATGTACCGTACAAAAACTGAAACGCGAGCAGGTAAAAACAACAACGCAGGTTTTTTATGCGTAATTACATAAAAGTGCAATGTTAAATCGCTCTGTTGCCGGTTTCTAACGATGGAGTAGTCCCAAGTCTACCTTTGAATTATGAAATAGGCCTCTGCATTGTTACAAATGCAGGTGAACCTGGGTTGGCTTGCACGAACATTTAATAACGAAAATAATAACGAATTTAAGAACGCGTTTTTAAATTCGTTATTACTTTCTTTATTAAATGTCCGTGCAAGCCGCCCCTGGAAATGAAACAACGCGTTGTAGTTGTACCAAAATTGTGCGCGTTTAACCTTCTTGAACACTCTACAGAAAATGGGGGCGAATTGTACGTTGTATCGGCAATATTCACACGCCGATTATGACAGTCGATCCTTGCGCGAAAGCTGGCGTACGCACAGAACGTCTGCGGCGTCCGTCGGGCGCCTGCTCCGATGCCCTTTTACTACTTGCGCCAGAGCCTCGGTGCGTGGTACTATATGAAGCGCTCCCATAGCGTGACCACATGAAAAGTATTGAAGGGCCCTGGTATCAGCTTACCAAGGGCATAGATGAAAGACAGCGGGTGCCGGAAACAATCAGCGACGTAAAATATGTGTTTGCGCACCCCCGCCCCTCGCTATGTCCTAGCCACTCGGGCTCATCACACCATGCTAAAAATTATGGTACGATCTAGCTAATACGCTTTAGTTCTAGCTGAAACTATAGTCTACTAGAATATACTGAGTGACTGCTGACATAACTTTATTTGAAATCCGACGATTGCGAGGCCCGGGCCTGGGGCCGCCTAGATGGCCACTGGGAGCTGTTGCTCCCGCACGGCCTCCATGGCTCGCTGGACGGCCCAAAGTTGGTCTTGGAGTTCTGAGCTGAGCAGCGCGGCCGACCACCGCGCCCGCAGATTGTCCGGGGAGACTGCCATTTTATCTTGATATATTTTGCATCCCCGCAACATGTGTTGAAAGGTGGCTCTAGCAGACTTGCATAGCTTGCATATATCGCTGGCGTGTATCTCGGGGTAGAAAGTCTTTAATTGCAAGGGATTCGTATAGCTAGGTTTCTGTTTGTAATCGCCTCCAAGCAACGGACTCAGCTCTGTTCAGTTTAGTGTGAGGCGGTGGTAATAGTCACCTCTGATTTTGATAGAATTTGGTAATATCGTTAAATCTTGTTAATTTGTCTTTTTCTCTCCAGATCTCCTCCGCGTTCCCCTGACCGATGGAAGTCACTCCTTGCTCAGCTCGGTGAGTAAGACCTCGAGCGTCGTGGTGTGCTACCTCGTTGGGGTTGATTGCGGGTATGCCTGGAGTCGTATGCGCTGGGAACCAGAGCAATTGCCTGCCGTTCCTTTCTGCGTTGGAGAATTTTCCTTCGTTGACTCTGATGATGAGAATCGCTATATGATGTACTGAGCATTCGTGGAGAGCAATGCTAATGCAATGGCTACCTCCTCTGCTGTGAGTGAGTGAGTGAAATAACTTTACTGAGGTCCAGAGAAGACGCAGGGGACACCCCGCGCCACCCGGCTAGTCCCACGTAGGGACCGGCAAGCCGAGCTGTTGCTGTCTCGGAATGTTTGGTACTAACTGACACGCTTGTAAGGGGTTTCCGGGTGTGATCTACGACTACTGCCACGTAGCAATTTCTGTGTGGATATTCAGCCGCATGTACGAAGGTTGCATCTGTCGTCTGACCCATAGCAATTTGGATCATTTTCTCTGCTCTACTCATGCGTCTGCCCTTGTTGTAAACTAGATGCATCTTCTTGGGTATATTTCTTACTAGGAGTTTGTCACGAATTTCTCTCGTTATCGTCCTCCTTTCCCCCTATTGATTGTGGTAATTGATTCCTAGCTTGCGTAGTATATACCGTCCTATTTTGGTTTAGGTTAGTCGTTCCACCTGAGAGGTTTGTTGTGCTTCTATGAGTTCGTCCAGTGTGTGGAGTCCAAACTTTAGGAAGAGATCCGTGCTCGTACTGATTGGAATCCCTAGTGCTAGTTTGTATGCCTTTTTTATGAGGATGTTAATTTTGGGCTTTTAAGCTGCTAACCAATTGTGGAAGGCTGCTATGTATGTGATCCGACTGATTACGAATGATTGTATGAGCCGTATGATACTTTCTTCCTTCATACCCTAGCTGGTGCTTGTTAGTAATTCGTTTGATTAATTTCATGGTGTTCATTACCTTTGTGTCTAACTTCCTTATGGTTTCCCCATTTGTACCTTTGTACCTTTGTTCCCAGCACAAATTTGAGCTGATTGTCTATTGGAATATTCCGCCCGTTCTTTCTTGGTATGTAGCTTGATTTCCTCATGAGCCTTGTTTCTGTCGTATGCTTCGGGAGGCCTGCCCCATAGTGTGGGGCGGTATAAGAGAAGTTCGGATTTCTCTGCAGAGCATGTGAGGCCTCTTCCTATGAGGGGTTCCTCTACTGTGTTTATTGCGGTCTGGAGTCGTTCTATATATATTTAACCGTCGCTTCCATCACAGACCCAGTTAGTAATAACATCCGCGTAGATCGTGTGATTGAGGGACTCTATATGATTTAGTTCTTCGGGGATTGTCATCAAAACGAGATTGAACAGCATTGGGGAAATAACAGAGCCTTGCGGCGTGCCCCCCTCCCCCCCATGTCGATCGCGGGCGACGTGAGCCCTCCGACGGAGATGTCTGCTTTGCTATCTGATAGGAAGCTCTTGATGTAGTTATACGTCCGTTGCCCTAGTCCTATTCGTTCGATGTTTTCCAATATGGTTGCGTGGTTGGCATTATCAAAAGCCTTTTTAAGATCAAGGCGCAAGATGGCCCTTGTAGAGCGCGTTTTATAATCGATTATCTGATGCTTAAGTTGAAGCATCGCATCTTGTGTCGAAAGGTTTTTGCGAAATCCTATCATTGTATCTGGGTATACATTATTATCATCTAAGAAGTTATCACATACTAAAACGATCCCTAAACTAGAGTGTGCTAGATTGGGTACACTCTACCTAAACACAAGCACGAGCATCAGCCCTATCGTCATCGCTGCAAGTCTTGTTGACGGACCCAATCCAACTTGAGCCAAAGCAATCCGCAAAGCTTGCGGCGTTGAGTGGATTGCGCGATTGCTGACAAATCTCAATGTCTGGACAATATTCGCATTTTTGCTTTAGATGTCACTCTGCATGATGCGGGATAGCTCCACGACACTGTAGGTAAGACAGTCCACTGTTTCGTTGTAAGCAGCTTGTTCCTCCGTGTGCTAAAGCGAAAGCACCGGGACAGATGTTTGTGACTTGTATTTTTGTCATGCTCTTGTTTTGCTGGCTGCTAGTTTTGCTCTCATACCCAGGTGACGTCCCCTCCTGCAGTCCTTAAAGCTAGGAGACGACGGTCTTTGCGTAATCGACTGTTCGTGGTGTTTGGCCGCGTCGACTGAGCGGCATGTTCCACAAAGGCGGCGAAGGGCGGCCTAAAGGTTTTGGCTTCGGAAGCTTCGCGGTTTCTTCAAAGAAATCCGATTCGCAGCTTGGTCGCAGCGCTTTGCAACCAGAAACGACACCTGTGCCCGCATTGCCGGTTGTTAACCGGCGTGGCTACACTGGCTTGAGCACTATAACGCAAAACGCTTTAGATATCAACTATGGAAACCTTCGCAAGCGGCCGAAGACCGAAGAAGAGTAAGTATTCATCTCGTGCTGCGCTTTAAATATAATGTGTCGTCTTTTCTCTTTACTATAAAGGCATACCAAAAAAAAGACGCAGATTTTGGCTGCCGTGAGCGCGCAACAAAATGACATAAATCTTACTGTGCGCAAGCAGGATTGTCGACAATTACACGCTGGAATCTGCAATGTGTCTTAGTATGTCGCAGTAATTTTTGTTGGCTGATCTAGCACTTGTAAACAGGGTCGTGTCGAGATTATTTATTCGAGGCGCCATTTGTGCGATTTGCCAAAATAATTGCAGCGTTACAACATAGCCGGTGAGTATAAAGTTGCAAATTTTTTCGTCTACGTTCATTCGTTTAGTGGTTTACATGTGCAGCTGGATTATATGAGCCAATCAGCTGCTTTAAATCGCCAAGTTAAACAATGACGACGATATTTCGTATGTGCTTAAAGCAAACTACCAACGTGAACAAAGCGTTAACGTTGGCTGATATTTTTGGGTTTGCTTCTTAGTTGTCTTCAGTGGCTAAGGCCATGTTTATTCTTGCAGGTACTTTGAACAGGATGAGGAAGATGGCCGTGGAGGTCAGTTGGCATATATACCAGCCCCTGGAAGCCCTACATGGGATGAGCAGCAGCGTCGGGAGAAACAGCAGAATTCCTCTGAGAGTGAGGAGGACCCTTTAGATGCTTTCATGGCTGATATTGAGGTGAGCAATGTAAATGTGTTTCCTGAAATCGAAGCAACTCTGAGTCTAAATTCTTCCGTTTTCTTCAAATGGGAAAGTTAGACATTGCTTGAAAAAAGGTGAGTGATCATGAAAACCCTCATAAAATGTTGTCTGTTGATGTCGCGCCAAATGCCTTTAAAAAGTGCAACATCAAAAATATTCTTGGGAGACACTGTATGCTTAGGGCAGGAGAAACAACTAGGGTTGCACATTGGGCTTGTTGGTATGTCATACACGAGGGTTTTGGCATAGTGTATGTGTGTGCATCTGTGTTGCATTAGTGACGTGTGTTGAATGTGCTACACCAAAACCCTATGGTACAATGGGAACAACAGTGTAAAGGACCCCATGTCAAGCAATAGCATGATTGAAAGAGGCATAAAAGAGTTCAGTAATAGCAAGCAGTAACTTACATAGCCAACTGCTATTTATTCTACATTCAAAATGACTTTGGTCAAATTACGTTTCATAGGAATTAGATTTGAAGTTGTCGTTGTAGTGACTTTCACTTGGCCCGTTTAGATTAGTGTGTAATGTTCAGCCATCAACTTTATTGTGACAGCTGTCACCATTGGGAGAGCTGTTAAATAAACAATTTTAATAGTAGATCTTGGGTTTTAAAAAAAGCCACAGAATACCATTATTGATCTGCACTCTTGACTTGGGGGCTTAATTCAGTCTTTGCCTTCCCACAGTAGAATAACGCGGCCAGGAGTAGCTGTCAGAAGGACAGTCGTAAGGCCATGAGTAATCAAACTGCACTCACAGTCCCACTCAGGCTGCTGTCTATGTTATCTCTTTAACTCCCAAGTTCTTTCATTAAAAAATGTAAAAAGATTAATTATATTGTTTTATTTTAGGAAAATATTGCAGATTACATGCAGATTTAAAAATATGTGTGTGGTTTATCTCTTATGACCTGAAATATCAAAACGTCTGACCTGAAAGAATCTTCCCTCAGCCTGCATGTGAGGTTCAAGTCTAATTATCTGAACAGATAGTGAAAACGAATCGAAAGCATCAAAGAGTGCTTTCAAGGGCATAAACTTAAATGCATGACGGGAACTGAACAGAAGAGTGAGGCTCATCTCCGGCAAGCAAAGCAGGAGAAGCTGTGGCCTGGATGAGTAGGGCTCATCCTTCGTAGTTAAAGGGTTAACATGGGCCACAACATGCAGGCACCACAGACCCAGTCGTGTCAGAACCATGAGCATGTGACTCCGTGTCAAGCTTTGCAGCTGTGTTATCTTGGATGTGTGTCTGGGGAAAACCTCTTCCTTCTGTCCTTGTTCACAAAGTATCCATTAAAACTCGTAATTCTATTTTTATAGCTTTACCTAATCCAAACAAAAATTAATGTGGGTTGATTGCATATGCTGTCTTCAATTTTATTTCTTCATTGTGATGTCTGAGTAACCATTTGGTAAACCTGATATGATTGCTTATTCTGGTACCATGCCACTATACTTCTTATAACTGTGAACGGGGGTAGGGGCACATGGCAAGAACACAGGAGCTTCTTCACATCTTTGCAGGCTGTAGGGTTTTTTAGATTGTCCCAACAGTTTGCGTAATTTTGGTGCTAGTTGTAACAATCACTGTTTCATATTTTTTGTTTATAGAAAAACCTGAAGAAAGATAAGAAACCTTCGTTATCCAAGAACAGCAAGATGCCTGAAAAGGAAACCAAATCAAAGGATGAACTGAAGTAAGTATAAAGAGATGTCTTACATGCCCTTTTCTCTAGTGCAAATTAGACAATAAGGCAGACTTCTTAGCAGTGCAATGAATGCTAACAAGTGGAATGCAATTTCTTGGGAGTTGCAGGCAGAATTTGGCGATGTGTGTATTGTAGTGCGGTTGTGATTCACCGAGTTGTGATTAACTTCTGCGCTCGCTTTCGTGCCTCCTTTTCTTAGGGGTGTCCGTGATGACATAGAAAATGAAGATGATGAAGAATCCTACTATCGTTACATTGAAGAGAACCCTAATGCTGGAGCAGACAAGGATGACAGTGACATTGAGCTGGAGTATGATGAGGATGGCAATCCAATTGCCCCTGTCAAGTCAAAGGTACAGCTTCCTGAAGCCACATGCAATTATTCTATTGTTTTGAGGATGATCTTGTCCTTCTGTGACATATGTAGGTTTTATTGTTCTCAATTTTTATTTTTCAAATGTAGAGTAGACTTGTTGGCTTGGTTTTCACCCAAAAGCCTAGTTTTCAGAGGCTGCGTTTTCTTCTCTTTCTCTCTCTGTCTTTTTTTGTGATTATTTTATTCACACAAAAGCTTACCAGGGGTCTTGGGTGACATTCACGCAAAGTGCTGTAACTGTTTGTGACTATTTGCATGGCATTACACCCGTTTTCCCAGTAATATAAAGTCAGTGCAATGTGGTATGGCCACAGAAAGGTTGCTTGTTTTTTATTTTCTGAATACCACTGTGCTGGTAAATAAAAGGCAAGAATGATTTGAGTGGTCTCGTCACAAGACGTATGAAACCGTGATATCTACCAACCACTAAAGCTGCTACGTTGTGTATTTTCATTTGGTGCCACCTAGCTACGTTGTGTATTTTTATTTTTTGCCACCTAGTATAGCACACGCAAGTTGGAATCAGCTAGCGCAAGACAGAGGTAATTTGAGATCACAGGGAGAGGCCTTCGTCCTGTAGTGGACATAAATATAGGCTGATGATGAAGATGATATGTACATTGAATTAATTATAGCGTGTTAGTATTTTCAGCTAACATTTTATTTAGCTGAACAGCAGCATGCCATAGCATGTGCTTGCATAGTTTTCATTGTTATTCTGCAGAGTGCCTAATTATGCAGCTTTCGTTCAAAGCTGCAGCAAGGGAAGTGTCATGAATGCGCCACAGCTCTGAAAGGGTGCCTATTTCTTGCCATTGTAACCGTATGGCTTTTTGCATAAAAATTATGTCAGACATAATGTTGAACAAACACGGGCATTGCTGTGCGGACATCAGCCGTGAATAAATAACATGCACTCATACTCATTCAGAGCAGGTCAATGATTTGTGGGATCAAGACAATGGTTAGTTTGGGAAATTTCAAATTTCAGTTTCAATTTCATTTACAGAACTGTGAAAGTACAGTGCAGAGAATACACAAATACAGAAGGACAACTCAACTTCGGAAGGAATTAAGCTCAAAGTCCTAACATCTTACTGTAGTTATTTGGTTTGGTCGACATCTTGTGGGACTCTTCCTTGTTTTTTCTATTTGTCCTCAAATTTTGACTTGAATTCAGTCTATCTGCAAGGGTCTTTTGCATGTTTGCTAAACCTATGCATTGGTCTGCTATGGCAGTAATATTACTTCATTCAAAAGCTAATAGTAAACCATACTGTTTATAAGAACAGTACCGAATGATGATGAACTGACCCACATTCACTTATACATGCATGACTTAATTTGCTCTATTTAACGTATAATTCATTCATTTTCTCTTTTAGTACATTGATCCACTGCCACCTATCGACCACTCAACCATCAAGTACACGGAATTCACCAAGAACTTCTACGAGGAACATAAAGAAATAGCTGCGCTCAGTGATGCTGAAGTGGATCAATTGCGCGCAACGTTGGGTGTCAAAGTGACAGGAGCTATTCCACCAAAACCTGTGACAAGTTTTGGTCATCTGGGATTTGACGAAGCAATGCTCAAGGCTATCCGCAAGGCAGAGTACACACAACCCTCACCCATCCAAGCACAGGTGCGCTGTCATGTGTAGCAACACTATCTTTATGCAGCTTTGCCCTTGTGCGGTTTTAATGAAATGCCTTCGGTAGAGCCAATGAAACTGCGTGTGCTTCTATACAGTGAGTTCCTGATCTTTGTTGTATCGTATTAATGGGAAACATGCCATGTAATGTCCTCGACTTAAAAGGAGTTTAGATAGAATCTAAATATAGCAGACATCAGCATGTACATGCATCAGAGGTTGTTAGCAAAGGGCATTTCAAAGGCAAAATACATTGTATGTCTGTGCTTAGAACAACAAGTGAGAAACAACAAAATTTTTTCTGTAAAGGGTGGCTGGTAAGATTTAGTTTGTTCTTCTTGCTTTACTTTGTGTCTATTTTATTAAATTTAGACACAGAGTTGTAGCTGAATGCCTGGATGTGTTATTCAGCAAACTCATATTCGTTTTTAGCACCAGTACTATTGGGCTGTTGTGGGGATGGTCAGTTTCATCATATTTTATTGTTTTCACAAGAAATACACTTATGTTCATTGACGCTTCTGCTGAAGTAATGTTTTGACGCTTTCAGCAGTACAGTTCTGAGTAAAGATTGGCTTTTCAATGGTATCCTAATGGTAATATGCATTACAGGGAGTCCCAGTTGCACTGAGTGGCAGAGACATGATTGGCATTGCCAAGACTGGCTCAGGAAAGACAGCTGCTTTCATCTGGCCCCTCTTGACACACATCATGGATCAGGTGGGTGACATTTGATGGAATCTACAGCTTCAAATAACGGGGTAAAGGGCTTGTATCACACCATTTTCGTACATCTTTCTTTTTCTAGTCCTATGTTCGAGCAAGGTACATTGTAAAGCCATTTTGTTGTGTCTATTGGGAAACGCTGGTGAAATGCTGTTGAGAAGAATACAGAGATGAAAAATAATAATGCGACATAATTAGTTATAACCTACACTATAAGTCATTAATGTGTTGCTATCCTAAGATATATAGCATTAAAAAAAATCAGTAGCCCCTCTTTAGCAAGGTAGTGCGTTGGGCAAGTTGGTGCATAGCTAAATGAATGAATTGTGGCGCAAGGAAAAAGAAGGAAAACCAAGAAGGGAGACAGGATAGGATTGGCGCCCTATCCTGTTTTCTTCTTGGTCTTCCTTCTTTTTCCTTGCGCCACAATTCATTCGTTCAGTAGCCCCTCCGCTGTCAAGGAAATGGGGGTAAGCGCAGCTTGTGTGTTTCTTCGGTGTTCCTCAGAACGAATTGCACTGATGAGTACCACGTTGTGCTCGAACCACAACCTGTCACACGCACTGTAGCTGGCTCCGAAGTTCCGGTTGAGAAACTCGCGTTGAAACCTGGCCGTCACACCAGGGGAAGTTGGCGCTATCGTTGCCAAGGCATGCACCACTGTTATCGGGATCCTGGAGAACAAAACGATGCTGACGTTTGGCCTCAACATCGCGCTCCCGCAATTCGGGGGTCCGCGGCTCTTCGCTGACGTTTTTCTGGGTGTCGGAAGCCCTCACTCTCGAATCCGCACATCGACGACGAGCCCTTTCCCGAGTGCATTCGCGGCAGCGTTGCTTAAACGCTGCCTGCTCTTCGGCAGAACACACCATGCGTGGCCTTCCCATCCGGTCGCCAAAACTGATCTGAGGCGAGGGAAGCTCGGTGGAGCATGCGCCAACCCCCTTTCCTTCCCTTTCCCTCCTCGCAACACACCAAACGGCAACTGACTCTTGCATGGCATCCTGCATACACTTGGCGTTTTGTGCACAATCGTCATCGCTGGTGTTTGCCGCCTGCTGGCAAACCGATGCAGGCTTCTCCTCGAGTAATGTGTGCGTGTACCCTTCGTCTCGATGACCACCGATCAAGACAATAAATGTGTTCGTACCTTTGTTAAATATTCTATGTCACCTCTGTGTCATGTGCTAAACAGCTTCGCTGGTCATCCACCTTCACAAAGTGAAATGGCTCATGATTTTTTTTTTAATAACTGAGCCTGCTTGCTATGTAGCATGACATCATCTGGCAGGATCAACGAACCGCTATGCTTTAAGCTGCAACCACATGCACATAATTTTTGGGGCGACGAGCGGCACATTTTGCTGGGTCGCGAAAATCAATCCGTCGCTGTCGCTTGTCATGTTGCCAGTTTTGGCCAGCCATAAGATTTCGCTTGTCACCCGAAAGCCCATGCAGCGATAGTAATCATATTGACATTCCAGGCGTATTACTGGTGTCGTGGTCGCCACAGTGTTCCGTATGAAGTCCAAGGGCGATACAGTAACATCTCGTTACTACGAACCCCACATTAATGAACTTTTCAGATTTACGAACTTTTTAGAAATCCCCTGCTGATTTCTTATACAGTTAAACCTGGATATAACGAAATTGGCAAATTCCCGAAAAACTTCGTTATAAAGAGGATTTCGTTATATGCAGGTTTGGCACGAAAATTCTAAAAAGAAATGCTCATTGTATATACTATCGCTCAAGATTTACTACCAATATACTAAAGTTGCGATGAACAAAGAACAAAAAATTCCCTGTTTCGCCCGAAAGGCGAAGCATTGATTGCAACAGTAAATTAGCAGGCAGCTATACGAAGTAAGGATAGTACAGTCAAACCTCGTTAATACTTACGTGCTTAATGCGTAATTGCGGTTTAAACATAGTCGCGAGGATTCCCCCACCCAGCACCCATTGAACCCCATGTATTGGCTGACCGCTTAAGCCGTAGTCGCTGATTGCCCACCAAACGGTTAGTGCGTACTATTTTTCTTGTTCTACACGCACATGCACAAAATCGGCAAAATCTCGTGTGCAGACGTTCGATTCTCGAGTTGCGACGCCCGAACGACAGTCGGTAGCGATAGTAAACTTACAACATGGCCACCATGACGTATTTTCTGCTCGTCCCTGTTGCCGATTGCCGCACACAAAAGCATGGCCTTCGAGATAAGTCCCCGGTAACGCAGAGAAGCTGCCAGTAGGGGGTGCGAATTCGCTGTCGCCGTTGGAGTAGTAACCGCGCAGAAGCACATTTTATTGCGAAGCGCATTTGTGCCGTCACCGAGGATGTCGCTTTGAAGTTCCGTGTAAAGTCCAAACACGGCAACATCGTCGCCGCGCGCCGTACGCTCTGTGTGCGAGTGACAGGTACTGGATGCGTGGACGCGTGTCGTTTCACACAAGCGCGAGCCGTCGGAAACGAAAAGCGAGCGACACGATAGCGTCGTAGTAGGGTGCCTTGATGTGCGCGCCCCATCGAGGCACCCTAGCGTCGTATAGTGTCACCTAGCGTCAGGTTAGTGAAGTGAAGCACAGAGACTTGCGCAGTAACCAAAGAGTGGCGCTGCCAGCGCATTGAAAAAAAAAATTTAGTTTTTTCCTTTGGCAACATCAACAGGAAAAGAGAGTGCCTGCTTGACGGGCTAGGCCAGCTGCAGCAAGCGGCGGGATCAGATTTGAATGAAGGGAGAGGGAAACGTCACGCCCGCGGCGGCAAGATCGCCGGGTCGAGGAATGCAGACCCGCCTCGTGCACGCTCGCACGCACGCACACGTGCGCTAGCTCTTGCCTCGCAGTCGCCGTGAATTCGAGCGCACCAAGTGCGACGCTGCCTCTTCTGCATTCCGTCGCAGTGGAGAAAGTGCTTCCGGTTGCTGCTCGCGCAAGAATGACAAAATTTGGGGAGACATCTGTAGGTTGTCGGCGGGGAAAATTCTTTATTTCGAGGGGGTCTCCCGCTGCCACTTCGTTGCGTAGAGGTCTCAAATACATGTGCTTCTATAGAGTAACGGCGGGGAATAGAAAAAATTCGTTATATCCAGGAATTTGTTATATGGAGGTTCGTTATAAGCAGGTTTAACTGTAGTTTCAATGCAAAAATATTTCAGTACTGCAAACTTCAGAATACCGAACTTTTCAGAATAATGATCGTTATTCAGTTTCCATGTCATGTTAACAACGCCTTAGTACTATGAACTCGTATTCCAAAATCTGGGATTCTCAGATTTCTGTGTATCCAGTCACGGCAGCCGAAACAGGAGGCTAGCAGACAACAAGGCACAGAAAGCGGACGCTACGGCGCACGGGGCGGGAAAACCTGAGACCTGAGTGGCTGCTTATTGAAAGGCCAATCGCCCATGATAATCACTCCGCGAGTTCCGAAAAAGACTCGAAAGCAGCGCGACAATCACGCAAATTGGTGACAGCAGTGGCATGTCATAAGGGAAGTGGCTGTCGCCCGCACGCGCATAGGTTCGTTCACGCACGCTTTTTCCATACCACCCAACCCTCAGATGACACGCCAGCGCACGTTGTATTAGATTCATACCTGGTTTAGGACGGCGACCTTGCGCGCTACAGTGGCGCAGTGTGCCTGAAGGCCCTGCGTGGATGAATATTCCAACAGCGCAGCTCGGTAAAGCAGCGGGACCAGCGGGGCCAGAAGGCGCGCATTGGGTCAGGCATCACCGCAATATACTTTCGTTCTCGACTCGCGCTTTTTCGTTCCGAGGCAGGGTAACAGTGGGTGAGCTCAACAGTCAAGCGAGCCGTTCTTTCTGAAAAGGTCCCGAAGTGGTGATTGGCACGTGCAGGACCGTTCGTACACTAACTGAGGCGACGGCTCATCATGATTTGCGAGCGCATGTTCCGCCCAGACAAGTGTCGCCTAGCAACGGAGGCGCATCTCTTCCTTTCGCCCTTCTTTCCGCGCGCCTCTTTCGCGCTTTCGGCGGCAGTATTAGCTATGCGCCCGGAGAAATGTGACCTCCATACTCGTGGGGTTGCCATACGGTCACACTTTGTACTTTCATACTTTCTGGGCGGTGTCATTTACACGCGCTTGCGCTTTAAAATAGTTCGGGTGTCTGCCTCAAGCGAGACAGTTGCGGTGTCCACGGCAAGCATTCTGAAAATAAACAAACAAACAAGAAACATTGCGCTTTGGAGACGACATGGAGCTTCCTTTTTTTGCGTAGTTTTCTCGGCGTCGGCGGCTGTTTTGAGCGCTTCACTCTTACTACATGGTGCTTCGGTGGTGCGTGGCGCCGGAATCTATGGCAAATAG
The DNA here is from genome assembly GCF_013339745.2 of Dermacentor silvarum. Classification (NCBI taxonomy): domain Eukaryota; kingdom Metazoa; phylum Arthropoda; class Arachnida; order Ixodida; family Ixodidae; genus Dermacentor; species Dermacentor silvarum. The sequence goes on from NC_051155.1 coordinate 228,479,258, forward strand.
CAACAGCGCGGGCCGAGAGCCAACAGCGACGTCTTCGTGGATAGCTCATATGATGACAACTTATGAAGTAAGTTAATGGGCGGAATGTTTAATTTTGTGGCTTTCACTATAACGACTTTTCAGAATAACGAACCATTTACCACGGTCCCCTGAAGTTCATTATATCGAGATTTCACTGTAACATCGTCCCCGCGCGCCATAGGCCGTATATGTGAGCGAAAGCGTGCGACGAGCCGAATCGCACCCAAGGGAGGAAGACAGGAAGGCAGCACGGGAGGGAGGGGGTTGGCTTGTACTCTGGTAGAAACTGCGTAGTTTGTGCAGCGGCACGCGCTGTATCTTGAAAGTGATCTGCAGGTGCAACAGCTTCAGGAGTCGGTCGCCTTGCAGTCAGCCTGCCGCCGCTTGCATTGCTGCTCCGTCCTTCTCGCGCTCGGCAACTCGATCACGGGAAGAACGCGGTGCATCCATATGCGTGCACAGAACCCGTAGCAACTGCCAGAGGAGGTCAAACAAGCATGCTTCGTGTGGCCATAGCATCCAATCTGATTTTGACAGCAGTTTTTCCGGAAAAAAAAAAAAAAAGGAGTACTATATAAGACGCACCGAAGAAAAATTCAGGGAAAAAAATGTGACTTATACACCGGAAAATACGGTAGTTACAAAGGGCCATGTGCAACTTACACAAGCAGCTGCAATCTTCTTCTACTATGTTTTTTATGCTTTGTCCAAAATTCATGAAAAAATAGTAATAATAAAATGCTTATGTAACGAAGAAGTGCTGGTTAGCCAGGCATCTCCAGCGTATGAAATACAACGAAGAAGTGCCAGTCAGTCAGGCGCATCACCAGTGCTTTACGCACTGGGCCGGTTCGGACTGCTCGCAGGGTTCTGACTGCCGTACCGAGTTCGACCTTTCAATCATTGTGTACCCCATCAATAAACATCTTGACACATAGAACATTCATACAGTGGTGTCAGTTTAGAATCTAGACCCTTGCATGTTTATTTTAACATTGCGTATCTTTATAATTTAAAATTTCTGGTCTTGCCAGTGAGAACAGTCTTTAGGTAGTGTCGATTAATTAAGTACTTTTGCTTGGTTGGAATGTCAATGCTGAAAGTGGGGGAAGTGTGAATGCAAGATATGTCAACTCCTGAACCGCATGCTCCATCTGAATTCAATTGAAGGAATACTTCATATCAACAACATAAGCCTCTGTGACATGTATCTTGCAATGTTGTTTATTTTTATAAACAGCGGGAGCTCGCACCAGGGGAAGGTCCCATTGGCCTGATTTTAGCACCAACCAGGGAGCTGGCCCAACAGGTGAGCACATTTTTTCAGAAAGTACGAGTACAGCATGAAAACAGAACAATGGCAAGCTATATACAGGGTGTCCCAGCTATCACGCAACACGATTAAAAAAAAGAGGAATAGTGTTACGCGAAGCCAACCTAGTGCGTGTTGTTTCCAGTACAGTACAGTGGAATTTTTTTCGTTACTGAGATTTCATTAATTGTAATTATCTAACTCGAGAAGTACTGTCCTAATTATCTAAGTGTCAATGAGAAAGTTGTAGAGCAACATGAAAAACTCCCGATACAGCTTTCTGTTGCTCAATACGTGCTACATAAATGTGTTTTTCCGAGTGTGAAAGAAGCCCACGAATACACGCAGAATTGCCGCATGACTGGCCGCTCGATGCACTTTGCGCGTATTTGCGGGCTTCTTTCATGCTCGGAAAAACACTTTTATGTAGCACATATTGAGCAATGGAAAGCTGTATCGGGAGTTTTTCATGTTGCTCTACAACTTTCTCATTGACACTTTGATAATTAGGACAGTACTTCTCGAGTTTGATAGTTAATTACAATTAATTAATTAAATCTCAGTAACGAAAAAATTACTGGCGGCTACTCCACTGTACTGGAAACAATACGCACTAGGTTTGCTTCGCGTAACGCTGTTCCTCTTTTTTTTAAATCGTGGTGCGTGATAGCTGGGACACCCTGTATATATATACAGTGCAGTCCACTTATAACGACATCAAGAAGAACGAAAAATCCGATCGTTATAACCGATCATCGCTGTATCTGGACTGCCGTTAAAAAAAAAAGAATGAATCTATTTTGAAGTCCCAAAACCAAATTTGCCACTTGCGGTAAAAAATCGATGTTGTAGAAAGTAGGCTGGGGAAAACGAAATGTTTATTTATACCTCTAAATAGCGTCTCAATCATTGGGCGCGCTGAAATAGAAATCTGCGCTTGCTTTCGCAGAAGTTTCGGATTCACAACCTCCATGTGCATCGCATTTAGCTGCTGCACGAACACTGGCGGCATAATTTAGCGTGTGTGAAATCAATGAACAACTCGATCGACGACATTGCACTTTGGTTGAACATCGGGGTCGGTGTCAGTGACGGGCCATTGTCAATCTCGTCGTCACTGCTGCTGCTGTCGTCGCCTCTGTTGCACAGCGTCACAGTTTGTCGGGACAACGATCGTTCTGGCGGAGATCTCTTCGCAGAACGAGGCAGCACTACCAGCACTTAGAAACTCTCCATCGAAGCACCACCTATTTCATCGTCAGTAGCGACGTGCTCCCAGAGTTCGGTAATGTCAGCGGCTTCCACCATGTTAGTTTCACCCACGAGGGTTTCGGCCTGGCGCACAAAGCCCGCTTTTTCCGTTGACCGGCATGGCCACTACTTCTAGCCTTCATGATCGTGGCACTCCCGGTTTTCATAATCGTCGATATCATCGACTGCGCGAGCTCATACTTCTTCGAGTCTTGCTAAATTTGCAGCTTTGTCTCGAGAGACACGGCTTGGCGCTTTGTCGGCGCACCTCCCGCTCCTTCCACGGCGAATTTCCGCACTCACTGAGAGAGGGAGATTGTAAAGGCAGCGTAGGGCCGCACAGGCGCCGCTCGCTTATCACTTTCTTCCCCCCCCCCCCTCTCCTTTCCTCTGACCGCCGGCAACGCGGACGCGAAGCAGCTGGCGCCATCTTGTGCACGCTGCGCCAACTTGCGATGCTCTCCGTGGCTTTCGTTTGCAATGCGCGCGCGGGCGGGAAGCGGTGCACGGTAATGGCGGCAAATACGAACTCGCGTAGGCAAACGTTCGCCCCGTCTTTAGAACAGGCAACTTAGGAACGCAAATTTCATGATTATTCTGCATGCGAAACGCTGCCCAGAAGCAAGATTTCAATCGTTATATCCGATATGCGGTGAATAATATATCGTTATATGTGTTTTTTTTTTTTTTTTTTTTCTCATAGCCCTATGCATACGTTGATACTCTTAGGTCGACTCTTCGTTATAACCGATATATCGTTATACGTGGACCGCAGGGTACACTCACAGTTGAACCTAGATATATCGAACCCACAAATAACGAATTATTGTGTATAATAAACAGAAGTAATATCCGCTTGAAAATTTTTGCATAAAACTTTGATATATCAAACTTTTTTTGTGATCTCCTTCAGATTCAACATATACAGGTGGTTCGACTGTATATACATAAATTTATGCAATACAATTGGAGTTTTGCACTATAAACCTACGAAACTATCATACCAATGAGGTTAAACTTCTCTTTTAGAAGCTTTGACTCATTTGACTAACTACATTGTGCACGGTATACTTGCAGATTTATCTCGAAGCCAAGCGCTTTGGAAAAGTGTATGGTGTAGCTGCTGCCTGCTGTTTTGGTGGTGGCAGTAAGTGGGAGCAGTCCAAGGCACTCCAGGAAGGAGCTGAGATTGTCGTCGCCACCCCTGTAAGCCTTTTGATCTTGTGCTGTGCTTTTGTTTTGTTTCGTGTGGTGCAAAAGCAAGAAACATTTAGGAGGAACTGGTCATTCGTGTTGGGGCAGCTCAGCAACCAGATAATGTCACTAAAGAAATGTGAGGGTAAAATGGTCTGGAGTATGTGGATAAATTTTTGGTGGAATGTACCAGATGCTTGAAGCAGTGTGCTCCGTAGTCACGGCAACTACACTGAAGGGGCAGTCATCCAGACGCTGTGTTTGCCGTAACCCAACAGCAACGAGCAGCATGCCTTGAATTATTTGGTGGTTATGGGATATTTTACCTGTCAATTTGCACACTGATATAGCATTCTTGTTCACACAAATCCATGTGTCAAACTGGCATCACATGTACTGTACTCTTCTGTGCGTAGTTTTTTTTTTTTTTTTTTTTTTTTAGTTTTTAGTAAGTGATATGTATTCACATGAGCTTTTCTCGTGTACAGGGTCGCATGATTGACATGATCAAAATGAAAGCCACTAACCTGGAGCGTGTTACATTCTTGGTGCTGGATGAAGCAGACCGCATGTTTGACATGGGCTTTGGTAAGCGGCTTACTCTAGCAGCGTATATTTTTTTGTATCGGAAAGATATCTGGAATTTCTAAGTGTTTTGACTTTGAAAAGATAAGAGCATAACAGTGTTTAATGATATTATCCTCAGTTGGTCACTCTTGAGTTCTGTCAAGCACTCTGCTCACACTTCAGCAGCCTTGTTTTAGTTTCTTTTGTACTGTTCGTACGGATGTGCAAATTGAACCTGAACATTCCAGTCATGTACTTATCATCCAAATTTGTGTTGAAATCTTATTTAAATATTCCCATTCATAATATGCTGTCCAAAAGGACTGTTACAGGAGCACATGGGATTATCTGGATTGTAAGAATATAGAAACAAGCAGTATAATTCATGGGCTCTTTACTTACTATGGGGCAGCAGCAGCTGACTGTAAGAGAATGCCTGCAAGGAAAATATGGTGGACTTCCAATAATTCGACTCCAGTTCTACCTAATTCGATCCCGGCTGGCACCCATGCATTACTATGGGCCCAAACTTTCATTATTTCGATCCTAAAATTAGTTTGTGCTGGATAATTTAAACTTTACCAGTGAGCATGCACGCACCTAACCCGTACAGTGTTTTTCTCCCCCCCGTCCCCAACCCAAGAAAATGGGGCCGAAAGTTGCCTGTGGGGTGCAATCGAATGCAAAACAAAGGCCGCGTTTGCGGCATTCATATGCTTGACCACAAACCATGGCTGTATTGCGGCGAAGCTGAATTTAGTAAACCAGCTGTCGTTGTGAAACACATATTACACCTTTGTCCATTTTTCTTGCAACAAAAAGTCAGATGCGCGTGAGATTTCTACTCTCTAAATTTAAAAAGTTTTAAGGCTCTATTCTCGACACGCATGGCGGCTGCACGGCCGCCATTATCCGCCATGTTGACTATCTTATTGGCTGTCGAGAGGTCACATGCTTTAAAATTTGTGCCGGGAAACGGAAGTTTTGCAAAATGCAATTTTGCGTTTTCATCAGAATGGCGAAATGTGGCGTGGAGCTGCAAATTTTATCGACTAATACTTTTTTCATGTCCTTGGCATCTATATTGCGACTTTAGCACTTTAAAAAGAAAGCGGACGGTAGCGTGTAGAAGCCCGTGCAATGCATCTACAATTTCGCAAATATGTGATGGTGTTGCACCTCGCCGAGATAGAGACCAACCGGGATGCACCTATTACGTATAATGAAATCACCAAACACTTCTACCTTGGACGCCGCATCTTTCCGCCCCCACACCCCAAACTTAACAGACCGCAAGCGCTAACCCTACGCTTATTACAAACAGACACATACCCAAACCCCGCCAAACTCCACGTTCTCTATCCTGATGCGTACCCCAGCGACATGTGCCCCTCGTGCGGATACACGGCGACACTCACACACATGCTCTGGGAGTGTAGAAACGCTCATCCCGACTCTACCTCGACAAGTGGGAGAAGTCCCTCAGAAGCTCGCTTCTCGCCGACCAGCAATGGGCCGTCCAGCAGGCCCACGAAGCGGCTGCCAGGTATTCCCTGTCGGTCCCTACGTGGGAGACGCCCACTACGCTATAAGCGCGTCCTGCAGGACACAAATAAAGTTTGTCCAGTCCAATCCAAGATAGTCGGCATGTCAGCTTGTTGATTGGCTGAAGGAATATCCAGTGAGGAGCGTCACAGGAAGAGTGGTTTCGTAAACGTCAATTTGACGTTACGTGATGTTGCGCTGGGCCCCCATTGCAGAGATTTTCCACCTTAATTTGTGGTGCGACGAGCTGCGCGAATTATGGCAATGAGCGGCCATATTCAATGGCGGTCAAAAGGCATGTGTACCGCCACATTTTCCCCGTCATTTGGGGCCGTGAAAATCTTTTGTTCATTACGCGGGATCATAGTATTTGCATCGCTCTCGGGAGGTGTTGGCATTTGTGTTTTGAACCATCATTTTCATTAAAACCACGTTTATTTCAAATAATATTGGTTGAAACTAGCAAAGTTTCTGCGACGACTTTTTATTACAGTATAGACCACTTATAACGTAACCGCTTATAGTGCAGGACCGGATATAGTGCGGTCTTTTCAGACGCCCGTTGATTTTCCCATAGCACTCCATGTATACACGTATCGCTTATAGTGCAGTTGCGGGAAACGAAATACCGGTTACAGTGCGGCTGCCTGGGAGTACGTAAGTCAGCGGAGACGGCGAACGTTCCCCTCAAACGGGCACCCCAAGGAGTGCTCGAGGAAGAAAGAGAGACGAAGTGGAGGAGAAGGGCACGTGGTGCGAACGAACAGCCAGTGAGGCTGGAACCAAAATCTTGAGTGCGAGTCGTGAAATATCACGGCGCGCATAGCGAGCGAGGGCCGCGAAACAAGTTTGTATGGGTGTTCTGTCGCGTTCGCTTCACGATAACGGCAGTAAACGAAACTTCAGGGAGCGGGCGGTGCCGGCACATCACGGCGAAGGGCGCATGCGGAAACCGTGGAATGTGAGGGAGGAGGGCGGCAGGGAAGCGGATTTCGCCTTGGCAACTTCGCCGCCTCGGTGGCTCCCCTCACCCTCCCACGGAGCTCCCTCACTTTCGACTGTCACCGTGCACGCCCGCCGCCGTGCAGGCGTTGCCGCTGGGCCGCTCCAGCCGGCCCGGCGCCAGCTCCCCAAAGTTTCGTTTTCTGCCGTTATCAGGAAGCGGGCGCTTGCCGGCGTGGGCAGTTTCATTGGCCGGCCGGGGACAGCGCTGCTGCTTCCCTCAGCGCCGTAGCCGCAGCGTGCAAGGTCAACTCGTGACTAGAAAGTAGAGGAAGCATAAAGGAGAAAGAAGGGTTCACTGCCATTTTCTACGCCTGGCTACGGTAGCGTTGCTGAGACGTCGGCACGTACACGCATGTTCCGGCGCAACGCAGAATCGGCGACCTTGCCATTTGAGAGAGGGTGAAATTGCCGCCGCATTTTTTTTTCCTTTCTTTTTTTTTTCGCACGCGACATTGAGGGTCTCCTAAGCTTTTACTCTACGGCGGTGCCGGAGCAATGCTGGTCGGAGGCGCCGCCGCGTGATTTGGTTCGAATTAACGAAATTCGACTGTAAATTGAATGCAAACGTTCTAGCCGCATTCCTCGACTGTCGCATACGCGTGGCGGCTCGGTGCACATGTTTTGCATATGTGCAGGTCTTGAAAATTGTTGCTTTGGTTATAGTGCGGTACCGCTTATAGTGCGGATATTCGCGACTCCGGCGACTTACGTCATAAGCGGTCTACACTGTACTGCATTTGTATCGTAATCAAGATTATTGACTTTTCGCGTCACCAGAGGCTATGACAACGGTGACATTTTAATTTATAAAAAATTTATGCAAGGCAGCACCTTGAAGTTTCCTCTCGCGGTGTGAGTAAGCAGCGAAGTGAACAAGAGATGGCAGTACCGGCGCCGGTACTGCCACCTGTGGCGCGCACAACGCTATCAATGATATTCAGCCACTACTCAGCCAGACAAGTCGGGCCGAGTCACTTGCGTTTCACGAGCTAGCGATAACGTAGCCTAGAGCATGTGCTCATCACCACTGGCAGGTCGCGTATGTTGTCTCAAGGTAAAAAACAAGCGCGTGAGCGCCATTATACGATGACTCATTCCATTTCCCGAGGACACGCATCTTAGCTAATGAAGAAGACGACAGCTTCTGCGCATGCTGACAACAGAAGCGAGAAACGATTTTGATGGAATAATCGTATGGTTTGATCTAGCTGCTTTATTTTTACTGGGGAGGAAAACTGTTTTGCTTTATCAAGAGCGCTAGGTGCAGTGCCTACATTACAGTTTCTTAGGCGAAACATCAAATTTGCATCACGTTACGAAAGCAAAGCGGGGCCATCAGCGCCATTTTGTAAGCGTCGCGTCTAAGTCACGCCTCGAAGAAAATGGTGGAATGTCCAGAATAAGAGCCTTAATCTCATTTCTAAGTTAGTTTGATACTTTGGACACAAAGAAAGCGGACGCGCATTTGATTTGGGGGCATGTTAGAATCAGGCAAATACAGTTAAACCTGAATATAACAAACTTCACTAAACAAATTTCTCAATATAACGAAATATTTAATTTTTATAAATTTTCATCCATAGAAAACCATGCATTTTGAACCTAAATATAAAAAAGGGTGTTAATACACGATTCAATATACCTAAATTTCATTGCCACTGCAAAGGAATGTAGAGACAATTGTATGCAGCTACTTGCAAACACACCTTTCACTTGAGCGTGCCTCACCTCCTCTAGCTTGGCCATGGCTACACATAACTGTCAGTGCCAGTGGCGCACCGACGGGGGGGGATTCGGTAGTTGGAACCCCCCCCTGAGGCCGACTTAACCCCCCCTTTTGTTTAACCCCTTTTCTTTCCTTACGCATTTGAGTACTGCAACTAAGATGTAAGACGCGCAATCGTCTGCACACTCGCAAAAAGCGCATTTTTTTGACAATTTCCCGTGAAGAAATCGAAATTAGTGCTGTTTAGATGGTATTGGAAAACTGTCAACCCCCCCCTGGCAGAGATCCTGGGTGCGCTACTGGTCAGTGCGTCTGAGCCCATGCGCAGCCCATGCGCGCCCTATCTCAGCGATAATCTATGATGGGTGCAAAGGTTGAGTAAGCCAAAATAGTCTATCTTCATGTGCAGAGATTCATGCAAATTTGCAGATTATTCGGAACTATGCAGTATTATGACAGAGTCCGCCTTAGGTTGTGGGCAACCAATGGCTCGAGGCCTCTCGTGAAAAGTCCCTAATTTCATTCGATGACCGCAATAAAGAAAACTAACGGGCGTTATGGCATGCCACACCAATGCTTGCATAGCTTTTCTACCTTGTTTTTCTCTTCGTTTCGCGGCACGGATGACGCTGTGTCGAATAGCTGTTTGCTTCATGTGCTCAGTTTTCCCGCATGTTTAGTGCTGGAGGCCACATAATCTTGAGTTTCAAAAAAACGTTGAAGCGAGAGGCAGACGAAGCGTTCGCTTCTCTCTGCCTGTGCTCATCGTAATAGTGGCGTTGTCCCACTACGGGCAACACTGTCAGCCACAGCGGTAGAGTAGACATGAAAGCTTCTCAGGCTACACTTCGTACCGCCGAAGTGAAGATATCATCAACACCGCATGAAACCGTATCTGTGGTCGCCGGCTCTCAAACTCAACAAAATGATTTTTTTTTTCATTTAAATTACTTTTTTCTGGTTTTGCTACAATTTGGAAAATCTTGCAGCCCATTTTGTGTAAAAAAAAAAAAAAATCTGTCGGCGACTATGCTTACTTGCATAACAGGTCAGATTTCAATGTAATGAAGTAAACTGCCCATTTTACCAACTTTGGTATATTGAGGTGCAACAGTACTGGCAAATGTATTGGGGTGTGTTTTGACGTTTGTTCTTCAACTTGTTTAATTTGGCCCGTTGATAATTCAGTCAATTTCATCGTTCATGTCAAGGTCGAATTAATAGAAGTTGACTGTACGGTTAGTTTCACTTGTATGGAACCATGTTGCAGTCATTGAGTTTTGCTGATGTAATGACAGCAGCTTCCACTTACATTACATCATTACATTACATTACATTACTTACATTACATTACATTACATTACATTACATCGGGGACCTGACTTCAGACATGATCAAGCTGGGGTCTAAGGGGACGCCACAAGGGGCAGTCATATCCCCAACCCTCTTTAACCCCGCCATGATTGGTCTATCCAGGAAACTCTCTGCTATCGACGGTATCAGTCATACCATATACGCAGACGACGTTACCATCTGGTGTACGGGAGGTAGTGATGGACAGGTAGAGACGGCCCTGCAAGAGGCGATTGATGCTACCGAGAGATACCTCGAGTCCACGGGCCTTCGGTGCTCACCTCACAAGTCGGAACTGCTACTATATCGACCCAAGCGCAGAGGCCCCAAACCAAAGGGATGGAAGCCACTCGCCGAATGCGACATCAAACTACGGACAAACGACGGAGGCTATATTCCGAGGGTGGATGCCATCCGGATTCTCGGCATTATGGTCGAGTCGAGTGGCTCTAACAACCAGACAGTGCTGCGTCTCACTAAGAAGACGGACAATGCCATCAGATTAATAAGAAGAGTGGCCAACCGGCAGCAAGGCCTCGGAGAAGACAACCTCGTGAGATTGGTGCATGCGTTCGTAATGTGTCATTTCACTTACGTCGCGGCCATGCACAACTGGCAAAGATCGGAGCGGGATAAGCTGAACGCATTAATCAGGAAGGCAATCAAGAGAGCCCTCGGCCTCCCCATATACACACACACGGAAAGCTTACTTCAACTCGGCATGCATAACACGCTCGAGGAATTGGCGGAAGCGCAGGAGAGGGCCCAGTTCGTCAGGCTATCTACCACACAAGCTGGAAGACACATCCTGCAGGAGCTGGGCGTTCCCCCCACAGTAGTCAAAACAAAGTTCTGCAGCATCCTTCGAGAGCAGCGGGACCGCATCACTGTCGCCCCGATCCCACGAAACGTCCATCCGGAACACAACGTGGGAAGACGTCGGGCGCGCGCGAAGGCCCTCCTGGAAAAGGCTCGGGAACGGGCTTCGGAGAACAGTTTTGTAGACGCAGCTCGCTACGCCGACGGACAGGCCTTCGCTGCGGTTAGCGTAGACCATGAAAGTAAAGTAACGAACGCAATCTCGATTCGGACGACGTCCTCTGAGACCGCAGAGCAGGCTGCAATAGCGATGGCCTTATTGGACGACAAGAGGACATCAATCTACAGTGACTCGAGATCAGCCGTTCGGGCATTTGCCAAAGGAACCATATCCGAGCTGGCCCTAGGGATACTAGGAAGCAAGCAGATCAAGCCACACACAGTGATCTGGTTTCCAGCCCACATGGGACAGATCGAGGGTGCCCCGCCGAACCTCAATGAGTCGGCACACAATGCTGCGCGAGGAATTATCAACCGCGTAGCTACGAGTACCAGCGGGCAGCATGACGTTGGGGGTACTGACTATCGGGACTCTCCTCTCTTGTACAACGAAATTACTAAGCATTTTTACTTGGCTCGTAGGATCTACCCCCTCCCGCATTGTAAACTCAATAGACCTCAGGCTTTAACACTAAGGCTTCTACAGACGGGGGCATACCCAAACCCCCTACTTCTTCACAAAATGTACCCCGAAATTCAGACAACAAACACATGTGCACTATGCAATGACTTAGCGAGCTTACCTCACATGCTCTGGCGGTGTCCCGCGTTACGCGGCGATGAAAGCAACAGTTCTTCACGTTGGGATGCGGTTCTACGCAGCCCCAACCTCGAAGAACAGTTATGGGCTGTCCAACGGGCCCGCGACGCGGCGGAGAGGCTCGGCCTTTCTGTCCCGACGTGGGAGCGGCCCGCTGCGCGCTAGCACGCGCCCTAAAGGACACTAATAAAGTTATTCATCCATCCATCCATCCATCCACTTACATTATTTTTCTGCCCATCTTGTGAGTTGTGCCAATTGTTAATTTCTTGCAGAGCCCCAGGTGCGTTCCATCTGTGACCATGTTCGTCCTGACAGGCAGAGTGAGTATCTTGCCTTGCCGTTGTGCTTTCACTGTTTATGTTGCAATGCCTATTTTAAAAGACTGAAAGCATTCAGAAAGCCAACACTCAAACTGATGAACTAGTTACCAGCATAGCTGAGAACATCGAGGCATGCTGTGCTATTGAAAGATGATGGCAAAACAATGTCATAGAGCGGAGATGACAGCAGATCTCTCTCTCTTTTTTTTCCCTCCAATACGACCTTGCAGTATTTTAAATTGTACAGTTACCAATATTACATTTTAGGCACATTAACGAAGCTAACACAAGCCAGCGATGCATCCTACCACAATCGGCCAACTTCACTGGGACAAAAAAAAAAAAAATGCACACCCCGCCGCTGTCAAAATGTGCACGAAACATGTGCCAGCAATTTGAATATGTGTCAGCCAATAAGCGTGCTTCTGTGTCCGCACTGGAGCAACGAATCACGGTGCTAGTTTTTTTTTAATTTTTTAATTGCTTATCTTGCTTTTATTTTTGCATGGCGCAGTATCTGAAATATCTGTCTGAAGCTCATCTCTCCTCTTTATGATGGTTCCGAAATGGCGGTGTTACGTCAACGGAAAGCTGTGCATGATTAACTGGAGCAATGGGTGGTAAGCCCACCGCTCCAATCAACCGATCAAAATTTTAGATTTGAGACCGGGAGTGGTGGGCAGTAAACCTCAGCGGTGGGCGGCATTTCCACTGTCACTCACCGTAAGGAGAACCCTGGCATTCAATGTGAGCTCCAACGCGCAAGCCATGGCGGGAGCACTCTCCCTGCTGGTGGCGCTACCATGTAGTGCTCTCAAGGAAAATGTTGAGATGGTTTCACCATTCCAGCAATGCGTACCCTGTGCTTTTCATCGTTTACTTTCTTTTTAAAGTGACTGACCCGCCGAGAAGCGAGGTGTCCTTACCTTTAACGCAGTGTGCTTTGTCATGGTGCACTGCTGCCTTAGCTTCACAAGAATTCTCTCTCTTTTTGCAATAGATCGACAGCAGTGTTTGAGAAAGATAATAGGCAACCATGGCAATAAGCAGAAGCCACCAAATGTGCCTCTCGCAGTTTATTTTTGCTTCATGATGAAAGCAGATGACAGAAAGCGTAAGGGTATGAGCGTTGCTGCATTGGAGAGGGATACGATAATTGAATGCCTCAAGTTTATGTTGAGTGAGTCATTCCTGGGTGAAAATCTGTAAAGCTTGGTTGTGTTCTCTATATACTTGCAAATGGTCAGTAAACAAAAACAGCATTCTTGACAAACATGACAAACAACAATGAAAGCTTTGCTTAGCCTTAAACCGATTCCCATTGCGCCTGGGGTCTACAAATCTTTTCTCCAGAGTGTAGTACATTAGTGCCACCAGCTTGATCGCGAAAGTGCTCCGACCATGGTTCGTGCTTTGCTGCTCATACTGAACGTGACATTGCCTTGATCCCTTCTTCTTTTCTTTTTTCTTCTTGTTCTTCTCAGTTTCTCTTATTAGGATACTAAATTTGTGTCGATTGTCAAGGGATGTGGGCAGCCTATGTAAGCCTTTAGCGTGGAATGTTTGAAGTTTAATACTAATTCCACATTACACTTTTGATGCAGTTAGAAACCAATAAAATGGGGCATTTCTCATTTTATGTAGACTTAAAGAATATTCAGCCTGGTTCGTGGCTCACAGACTGGTACTAATTGGGACCCGAAGGATATAATTCTCACCATTAAATAGTGCAGCAGTTTCCCCAACCTAAATTACTGCACTCCATCAGTCCTAGGAGTGCTATATAGTTTTATCTTTGCACATCGAGCAACCTTTAGTTAGGTCCTACACTCGAGCATTGAGACAGACTCACATAGGAACCAGCTGTCTTTCTTAGGGAAGAGCCTAATGTTTGTAGTGCACTTGGTGTTCCTTTTACCTACCTCTTTTTGTTTGTCAGTGAATCACTGAGTGTGAGATGACTTTCTGGTTTGTTCATGTAGCCCTCATGTTCAGTGCTACATTCAAGCGCAAGGTGGAGCGGCTGGCACGCGATGTGCTTACGGACCCAATCAAGGTGGTTCAGGGTGATGTGGGAGAAGCTAACGAAGATGTGACACAAATTGTGCTCGTGATGCCTAGCAACCCACCAACGTCCAAATGGAACTGGCTCACCACACACTTGGTGGAATTCACCTCAGGTGGGGGGAAATCTTACCTTGCTGTCCATGAGCTTTCTGTAGATTCTGTTGTTAGCAGCAGCATTTTAAAAGCGCTGGTTACGTCATGGGAAAGCAGAGTTGGTTATACGGAGAAGTTTATTTTGCATAATAAGTGGGAACCTTTTCTTTCTTTTTTGAAGGGCTGTAAAGATTTGGTGTTCATGTCCTCACAATTTCTGACATCAAGAATACTGTTGAGTCCGCAGTCATTGCACCCATGTTTTTATTGTGACGAAATGTAGAACTCTCTATAGAGCATGGTATTAAAGCTTGTTAATACTACCACAGACACTGCTTCCCATTTCGTGCATTTGCTGTGAAATGTAAAAGCTTGCATATCAGTCTTGTGGGTAAGCGAGCTGCGAGCATTATTCCTACTCTTACTAGCAATCTCTTAAATTCTCTTGTAAATAATTTTTTGTAACTTGCTTTTGTGAGACTTTTCGATATACTAAGTCAGAGAAGCTCAAAATCAAGGTTTTCTTGCAAAATCTCACTTAAGTAAAAGTCCATCTGCACATTGTGATGTCAATGTTTCTTAGTTGTGAAATGGGTGCGCCTTCATTGGTGCTTTTCTTCGTACTGGTGCATTTTTGTATGTGTACACTGTAACAAGTCTAAAAGGGGTTGTATAATTCATTTTTTAAGGTTGTTTATTGTCCTTACTCAGTGCTAGCAAAGCAGAGTTCGAAGTCATGCGTCAGCAGTAATCATTGCTCAAATAATGAATAAGTGTTCCCTTTGCTATTTCATTTCCCTGTACATAAATGCATACGCTTGTGTGGCTGCGTTGAAATGGGCTTTTGTGAAAATCTGTCTTTCTTTCTACTTCTCCTTTCCATTTGGGCTGTGGCACAGTTGGCAGTGTTCTCATCTTTGTCACCAAGAAGGCAAATGCAGAGGAGCTGGCAAACAATCTTAAAGCTCACGACCACAATGGTAAGTGCTGTTCATCACCGAGTCATCAATTCTTTGTCAGACAGGTTGGAACCCATGATCGCGTTCTGTTTGAAAAGACAAAAACACAACCCAAGTGCGAAAAGTAATCACGGATCGCTACTAGCCAGAAAAAAACCAGGCATTGTTTAGGTTGGGACATCTGGATAAGGGAAGGGTGCCTGATGTTAGCCTGTGAAAAATATTGTTTGTAAAGCTTTGCTTGAAATAGCTATTTGTGCATGCATGTTTATGTGTGTAAAACTGCTGCCTACATTTGCTTTATGTTTACACTTCAATGTTTAAGGAGGCAGCAAGACTAGCTAAGCATTTTGCTAAGTTTAGTTAAATATGTTGGCCCTTCACATCCACTATTTTTCATAGTTCCTGACACAGCAACGCAATAACTCTTCAACCTTGTGTGTCCATGAGAATATTATTGAGCAGTGAACTGCTCCCAAAATGCAAAAACACTTTCTTATCCATGTTTCAGTGGGTCTTCTACATGGAGACATGGAACAGAATGACAGAACCAAGGTGATTGCTTCTTTCAAGAAAAAGGAGTTTCCTATTCTTGTGGCCACAGATGTTGCTGGTGAGTCATAACGCTGTGCTGAAAGATGTTCTTATTGCTGTTGTTCTAATTAAAATGTAAAAGACAATTTTTTAATGTACGATTTATTTCCGAGAACATTCCTGCATTGAATTAAGGAAAATTGAGCAGAGGATTCTGGAAAGAGTTGCCCTCCTAGCCCTGGCATTTCTATAGGGTACTCGAGAGAGGATCTTGGTGTTTTATTTCGAAATGAAGCACATTGTGCTAGTGAAAAAATATACATCATCTGTCAAATGCTTAGGGAGGTCTGTAAGAACTGCGTTTTGTACCTGCTAAAGTACTTCAGCTTGTTAGCTGTCACGTTCATCATCTGGGGCCGTATTCTGAAACGATCCACTTTGGTAATAGTATCACTGTAAGGCGCCCGCTGATTGGCTGGTTGAGCAAAATTGGATGATTTCGTGCTCAACCAGCCAATCGGCTCATCAAATTTT
Source organism: Dermacentor silvarum (assembly GCF_013339745.2). Taxonomy (NCBI): domain Eukaryota; kingdom Metazoa; phylum Arthropoda; class Arachnida; order Ixodida; family Ixodidae; genus Dermacentor; species Dermacentor silvarum. The sequence goes on from NC_051155.1 coordinate 228,495,381, forward strand.
GCTAAAACAGCCAACCAGCGCGCGCCGTTGGCCAAGGCCATAGTATCATCGAAGTGGATCGTTTCAGAATACGGTCCCTGCTATGAGATTGCAAGTTTAATATAGTTTAACATTTACTTAATTGTCCTGTGAATTACTTTGGTTTTGCCTACCATCACATTATGGCACATGAAGCTATACTAAAATGTATGCAGTAAAACAAGTTGACAGCACATAATTTAAATATAATCTGCAGGTATGTGCTGCAGTCAGCATTTTTCATACTGCTAGTAGATGAGAAATGTGATGTCTAAACTCTTGCTAATCATATTCCTAGAACAATATATTAATACTATATATCAATTGTAATTTCTGCAAGCTGTACCACCGCAGCATCTTTGACATGATTAATTTATGTACTAGTATAATAGCACATTTGTTCAAAGCCCTCTGCTAGGGCATACCTTTGAAGTTCCACTTGAATATAAAATGTAAATAAATAGAATGAAATTATATTAAACATAGCCTATTTCTTTCCAGTTACACATATGAAATGCCACTTTTCGACACAGCTTCCACTATATTTTTGAAAGCACATCTTATATGTGAGTAAAAGAACTTGGAGCCCCAAAATTGTAGAACAATCCCACCTATCATAAAAGAAGTGTTTACACAGAACTTTGGACCTCAACTTTATTACAGGGACACTAAAGGCAAATATTAAGTCAATGTGGACTGCTAAAATACCATTCCAGAAACCTCACAGCATTTTTTTCCTGCCAAGAAAAGACTTATAGAGAAAATTGCATCTAAAGGGTCCGCATAACTTTTTAATTATTTTTTATTTAAAATATTTTGAGTATAGCTTTAGCGCAATTCAAGTTGACTGCGCCTGAGCGGAGAGTGGTGACATTGCATACGGCATCACTGCCCTTTACTGCCATCAATGAGTTAAACGACAACCAACAGAAGGCGTTGCTGTTTCCTGCGCAACACGCAAACGCCATGGAGAAAGCGAGCCAAGACAGCGCATTGGATTCGCCGCTGCAGCTGCTCTTGGTCAAGTGGCGTAGACCATTCAAGTAAATTGCGACATCGCATGGAAGGGGCATTCTCTGCTACTTGCAGTTTGTGTGAGTTTCACGAGCCAGGAAAACCAGCGCAGTACTACACGATAACGAAACTAGAAAAACACGAAAGCATAGGTGGCACTGAGTCGAGCAAAAACAAAACCTTTCCACTGACCACGTCGTTGTCAAGGGTAACGTCAATGAGTTCTTTTTTTTCTAAAGTTTGAATAGAACTGGACAAGTAACATTTTCTTCCATCCTTTAATGCAATGCAGTGACCTTTTTATTATGAGTGGTTGGTTACTAGTGACATAATTATAATGAGCAGTGCCTACTTCATCGGGCTAGTACTTAAATGTCCTGGGGGACTCTCAAATTGTGTCCTGCATTTACTTAAATTTCTCGATTACTGAAGCTCTGTTCGCGATAATATTGATGCCTTAAACGTTCTCGAGAATTATTCTATCACTTTAGCTTGACTTTATATTTGCTTTGTGTCCCTTTAAGGATATGGCAACCACTTAGAAAAATTTTTTATTGCATGGGTAAATGTTGCCAAGTCAAGGGCTGTAGATGGTCGATTTCCTGGGTTAATTGATGTCTTGATAGTCTGTCTTGAGCTTTGGTGGAAGTATGCATCCAACCACTCTTACGCGGCAAAACCATGCCATAACTGAGGCCTGCTCTTATACCCTGCGGAGCACAATGCATTTTCTTGAACATCTCACAGCACACAAGCCTTGCACAAGTACTGAAAGGAGACCAAGTTCATTCATTTCTAGTCTGCGTTCTTACCATTGCACCAATCATCACATTTCTCTCCATGTACCTTACAAAGTTGAGAATGAAAAGCTGTTCACTGTGCAGTCTCATTCAATAATAGACAGGCTTAGCTGAACGTCGCTGATGGTCCATTCCACTCACATTTGACTCACTGCGCATTGCAAAGAACTGCATTGATTTTCAATTTTTGGTACGCATGTCATAGCAATAAGCATGATATGATAAGCTTGTCCCAGAGACTCAAGCAACGTGCAGTCAAATTGGCTACGAAACTAAGTTGACACATCGTCACACTCCACTCGATTTGCTATACAGTGGAGTAAGGGCAGCATTCTGCCTTCTGCTGCCGGCATGACCGTTGTGTGCACGCACACTAGCATTCTTGCTGAGCGGATGCATGCAAATTCTTGCAATACATCGGTCCGCAGGGAGCAGACCATAAACGCTCAGCTAAAGCTCTCTAACTTGGCTGCTTATGGGTGGCAGGCTGCTGTAGTAACCTTAAACATGGTAAATTAAATCAATGCTGTGAGTGTACAGTCTTGTATACATCTGTGGCTCCCACATTGTTGTCTCTGTGTCTGAGACATACTTGCCACTGTGTAAATACTCGTATGCATGTTCACATCATCAGCAGCATTACTGCAAGTAGAGCCGACCCCGAGTGGGCCTTCCTTTTTTGGTGAAGGTGTTCTGCTGCGACTTAAAGTGTTCTGCTGCGACCAGGCCTGATGAATGTTGGCCACCATGGTAGTTTCAGTCTTGTAGACATGGCAAACTGGTGCTAAATTCTATTGGAAGTGCATTTCTTCAAGGTGCTATTTTCTCCTACTTGTGCAGCACGTGGTCTGGACATCCCCCACGTAAAGACTGTGGTGAACTATGACATCGCTCGTGACATCGACACCCACACGCACAGAGTTGGCAGGACTGGCCGTGCAGGTAACACAAAACTTTTATTGAGATAGCAATTATATGGTCACTCCATGCGGATTCCTGCCGTCAGCATCACCGTCGCCGTGAGGTTCCGTATAAAGTCCAAGTGCGATAAAATCGTCGCCGTGTGCCGTATACTGTATGTGCGAGTGAAAGCGTGTGAGGGACGCATGCTTTCATGCAGAGCGAATGCATGGGGGAGAGCAAACGCTACGTCTTCCGTCACGCGAAAGGCTGTGGGGGGATGGGAGGGAGTGAGAAGGGGTGACGTTGTACTGTGGCACCAACGGCGTATCTTGCGACCGGGCACAAGGGGAGCTGGCGGCCCAATCTCGCACGCGAAAGGAGGAACGCGGGAAGGCAGTGCGGGAGGGAGGGGGTGCGGCTTCTACTCTGCCAGCAGCAGCGTACTTGTGCATGGCTGCGGGCAGTCGCGCGCACCATATCTGGAAAGCGATCTGCACACGGCTCCTACCTCTGTATGCGCTGTGCTTTCGCCGCTGTTTCCGTTGAAGCGAAAGACAGCACGAACCTTCGCTCACTGCTGCTAAAGCGCTTGCTCACGCCGGCGTTTTGACAGCGGTTGTCTGCAGTCATCGGAGTGTGATCTATTCATGTTTGCTTGTGTACGCTAATCCCGACCACGGCGGCCGCATTTCGATGGGGGCGAAATGCGAAAGCACCCGTGTACTTAGATTTAGGTGCACGTTAAAAAACCCCAGGTGGTCCAAATTTCCGGAGTCCTCCACTACGGCGTGCCTCATAATCAGATTGTGGTTTTGGCACGTAAAACCCCATAATTTAATTTTTTTTTTTTTTTTCACTTTAGAGTTGTCTAAAAGAAAACTCAAGGTGTGTTGAGCACATGTAAGCCCGTCACAGTGTGCATGAAATCGCAAGTTTGTAAGACATACGAGGTATAGATACACCACTGATAAATGAGAGTGTGCAAGGTCACCCGTGTTTTACACGCTTGTATTTGAATTTGTAAGTTGATTTTTAATGTCTTGCTAATGAGGGTGTTCACCTGTTTAGTCATATGCTTGAGCATGTTTAAGTTTAAAAGAGCTCGTCACTACCAGAGTTATAGCTAGGCCGAAACTACTATCTACATGTGCTGAGCACTGCCCATTGCATTGTATTCCCTATTCTAGGTGAGAAAGGGGTGGCATACACACTGATCATGGACAAAGAGAAGGAGTTTGCTGGCCACCTCGTGCGTAACTTGGAAGGGGCCAGCCAGCACGTACCTCAGCAGCTGATGGACCTTGCCATGCAGGTGACAACAAACAACAGTGACAGGTTTTCGCTCTTAGTAGTTGGCTGCATTTGCAAAACAAACAGACCCTCATTTTGGCTGCTTGAAAACACAAGCACCAAGGAATTTTGTTCTGAACATGTGAAACCAAGAGGAACTACAAGCAGCAAGCACATGCATTCTCCATAAAAACCTGCATATTATATGAACCCACATATAATACTGTCACATTGTCGTGATGATAAAGAATCGGACCATGGCACAACGGTGATTCACAAAACTAGCTCTTATTGTTGAGGGAACCAACTGTGCCCCAAAAAATAAGTTATACTCGAGCAGAACGATAGTGATGAGTACATGTGTCGATCATGGAAATGTTATCTGTGGGCCAAGTGCATCGGTTATTTATGCATGACTTGTAAAAAATTCCAGCGTAACCGCTGGTGCCCACGTCCCTTCCCGAATGTACAACACTATTCGCGTTGTGCATGCAGTCTGATTACACAAGGTTCAGCAACATGGGCAACAGATAGAATTGGCAACAACAATCGAGAATGTTCCGACGCATGCACATCTTGCGCTGAGCAATAACTTTCAACATTTGTTAGCTGGTGAAATGCAGTCACCGGAAAAAGAAAATCTAGTATGCATGTCAATACGAAGCAAGATTTAGGGATAGCAGAAAGCCAAGAAAAAAAATAATAAGTTTTATCCACGTATAATACAAGTGGGACAAACTCAGCGAAAACATTTATTTGCATTGGACTTCACACTTCAATGTCCTCAGTTGCACTGTCTTTGACAGTTCCTTATCTGAGAACTCTTCCCAGAGGCAGTCAGCTCCTGCACCATCTAGCGCATTCAAAATGCCGCACTTTTTAAAAGCACAGCACGCAAGTTCCTCTGGGATGCTCGCCTATGAGTCCGCAGTCCACTTGCACAGCGTGGCGTCAATGCCTGCTTCAGCCATTGAGGATGATAGTACAGCCATGCGGTTATAAAGAAACCATAACTTTGAGCCCGATTTTTGGCTCAAAGTTATGGTTGTGTTGTTGTGTTAGCCATGTGTTGTTACCAACAAGAATTTGTCAGCGTACAAACCCACTTATAACGATCCCAGATATAATGATCTATCGGTTATAATGACCACATTTCAGTGCATTTTTGATTCCAACCCTCCCTATGGAAACAGCTTCCAGATACACATTTTTTTAAATCGCCCTACTGCTACGACGAACGCTTCGAACCCAGTCATGGTAAAAAGAGGGCACACGCAAAGTGCCAAAGCAGGGGAAGCACGACCAAACTAAGCACACAGCCTTCGCAATGAGCAGCCGACCACCTCGTATGGATTTTGGAGGCCGCGAAGAACAGGGGCGTAGCCAGAAATTTTTTCCGGGGGGGGGGTTCACCGGCCCGAGAGGGGGGGGGGCAAGCGTCTGCTTTCCTCTATGTGACGGGTTCGATAATAAATATCGGTAGTTTAAGCAGACTCTATACATGTATATCAAAGACATGGGACCCCCCCCCCCTTACGTGTGCTTGTGAAGAAATTAAGTAAAACGTAAAGTAAGCTCAGTAAAATACAGTAAGTACGACAGGTACAGTGGGCGTTTGGAGCAACGGTCTCTCATCGCGCCACTGAATGGACCAGTCTTCGAAAACGCATCATTGAGACGACCCGCCCGATCGGAGAAGACATCATTAATTGTTCATCTCCGTTAAGCGTAGATGGCGTCGTCCTCGTCGGGGCGAAGTGCGTTTCGCAAGTCAAGGACGGCTATACACGTGAAAATGCACGTGTGACCAGGCTATATACCTACTCCCATGCAATAGCTTGTTCGCTGCGTCTTTGCGCTATAAAACTTAAATACGCGCAAGAAAGCGTAATGCTTTTTTTTTTTTTTTTTCGAAGCTTTCGTCGCCCTGCTCCCTCATACGAGAGGGTTGCATTTCCTGCGGCAAGTGCATGGACCGCTGTGTCTTCCGCTGTGTGTGAGCGTGCAGCCGTCATTTGCCTTTACGTCAACAGATTCAGAATTGTACAGAATATTTCACCACACAGCATAGATATGGCATGTGTACGCATATTAAGTAGTGCGTGCAACTCATTTCTGCTTCACTAATTACGCTGGTGCAAACAGGAAGCGGCCTTGTACCTCACAGAATCTCGACTGATTGGTGTACTAGTGATGCAGGAATGAACTCCGGTCTTGTTCAGTGCATAGTGCACATAATCAATTTCTCAGGACGCGTGAACTCCGACGAGAACTGTCGGCGCCTGCAACAAGAGTTTACTTACGTTGTACTGCGCACAGCAGTAATTCATGCTTGTCGGCTGTCTGTTTCGTGCATTCTATTGCGAGTCGGTGGAATTTCACTACTATCATCAACCCCTTCGTGTGTACATTGCTGGTTTTTGATCCTGCGCGAGCGCGGCCTAACCGGCACCTGAAGGGTAGCGGCGGAAATGTATACCGGAAATTTAGGCCACCTGGGTTCTTTAACGTGCACCTAAATCTAAACGGGCCTCGAGCATTTTCGTCTTCATCTAAAATGCGGCTGCCGCATTCTCGCCCAAAACCTCGCAGAGTATCAAAGCCTTGACAAACACTGTTACAGTTTCTTTTTCCATATGCAGACATGATTCGCTGTAAATTACCAACCCAAACGGAAGTGCCCAGGAATGAAAGTGTGATAGTAGCACCGGTTTCTTGAATTATGTCAGCGCGAAGCGACGAGAAAAAAGGGTGTGTAAGTGGGGGGGGGGGGGTTGTACCCCCCCCCCCCTCCGGCTACGCTCCTGGCGAAGAAGGTCACGTTTTTGAGGCATGTCTCCAGGGCATGCGCTGGTGTGGGCGCCACTGCAATATCGAATGCCACAACTGGCGTCAGTCCCATTTTCGTGCAATTGTCCGTGTGGCACCATGTGCATTACACCTCTTTGAACGATTTGGAATGACCACCTATGTCTTTCCACCATGGGAACAATGGCTGCTCAAGCGTTCCTGTCAACGTGGCCTGAGTCGGTGAGAACGCTGCGCCACGCATTGATGCCACGCCATGTTGCAAAGGGTCGGCGGTTACTACGCCGTTATCAGGAGATCACAATTCGGCGGCGCTTCGATTGCGCGTTGCCAATTGCTGATAACGGTTCGTGGTGACGTATTGCCTTTCGAACATCGCATTTTTTTCGCCCAAAGCAAGATAGATGACGTAATTTTACAGCTCTTATGTGGCTGACACGCAGTCGTAATGCCGAGACCATGATGTCTGAGACCTTCGCAGAATGGAGGCATGCCGCAATGGTTTCCAAAGTTTACACTTCCGGGCAACTAGAACGCTTCGCTCTCGTGTATATCACAAGCTCTCGAATAAAAAATGCTGGCTGCGCTTGCAGTTTCGAAATGGCAGGTGATTGGAACCGGGCACCATTTTGAAAGAGCTACATGACGCCGCATTTCGTTCTGCAGACGGACATTTCTAATGGAAGTTTGCAGCTAGGTGTGGGAACGCACCATGAACAAAAATGACACTGAAAATCTGGTTTTCGTACCAAAGTGCCGCTGAATAGTAACTGCTGACGTCAGCTTCAGTGCGGTTAATTTTTTAGAGTTTTAAGGGCAAGTTCATATACAGGGTGTTTCAGCGAACACTTTCAAAAATTCTTAAAGGTTGCCTGTGGCAGATAGCACACTTCTAGTTCATGAGCTGGTCTACTCGAAGAGGCGGACATTACTTGCACAAGAAATTGAAATGCATAATCAAATAATTAACAAAAATTTACTAATTAATTTTTTTACTAATTGCCTGATGGCCCATATTGCAATTTACAAATTGTTGCCGTGGAGTTCGCAAGTCGGATCCACTTGGAACGAATTCTCGGGATGACACCAGTTTCGAGATATTAATTCCTGAACTTTGCGGAGAAATGCGTTGGCATTCCAGTTACTTGCTTAACAAAACATCGTTTTATGCATTGAAGCACAAACTTAACTGGAACGCCAGTGCATTTCTCCGCAAAGTTCGGGAATTAATATCTCGAAACTGGTGTCATCCTCAGAATTAATTCTAAGTGAATCCGCCTTGCGAACTCCACGGCTACAATTTGTAAATTGCAATATGGGCCATCAGGTAATTAGTTAAAACTTAATTAGTGAACTTTTATTAATTAGTTGATTATGCATTCCAATTTTTTGTGCAAGTAATGTCCGCCTCTTCGAGTAGACCAGCTCATTAACTAGAATTGGGCTATCTGCCACAGGCAACCTTAAATAAATTTTGAAAGTGTTCGCTGAAACACCCTGTATAATGAACTACTGATATAATGACCACTTTTCGCGGAACTGCCGAGTTCGTTATAAACGGGCTCAACTGTATTACTATCTCTCTTAGAAAACAACACCCTGCAGTCTTCAATGCTGTTCTGTCCTTGCTTGAATACAGCAGCCCGTTTTTTTTTTTTACTATGTTATAAGAAAGGACATCCAGCCGCCAGGATCACACCAAAACTGTTTGTGCACCACCTGTCCATGAATTTTTGTGCAGCAACTTTTGAAGGGTGCCTTAACCATAAAAGAAAGTTTGATGTCACTGCACAAATGAAGTAGGAGAGGACATTCCAACATGTGATGTATCTCAGCTGCAGTTAGCCCCTTCTGAATCAAGAATTCCATAACCACACATGCTTTCAAGCTCTCCATATTGATTTGACTGCTTGTATTAACACCTACCAGAGGCTGGCACAATCATACTGTGCACCACCAATCCACGAAATCTTGTGGGGTGATTTTTGAAGGGTGCCTGACACATAAAGCAAGGTTTGGTGTCGCTGCACAAGTTTTCAATGTTAGGCCGAGATCTTCGGTACAGCCCTCGTATACCGTATTTACTCGCATAATGGACTCACTCGCATAATAAACACAGCCCCCAGTTGTCCAGTCAAGAAGTGTTTTTTTTTTCTTTTCCTCGCATAGTGAATGCACCCTGAACTTTGCTGCCGTGAAGTAGGAGAGACACGGTACGATTCGACGTCTGATATGTCGTCGGGCGAGCACGCTTGTATCGGACGCCGAATCGTACCGTTTGTCTCCTACATTTATTGCGGCAGCAATTATTGCCATTTTTTGCATTTTTGCCTTCGACGCCGACGATCGCGCCTCAATCTCCTGCGTTCGAGGGAGGAAAGTGGGGAGGAAACGCGCCGTATTCCATCGCGCGTATGGCGGCCGGCGGGAGGAAAGGAGGGGGGGGGGGGGAGTGCAGCAACTGAGCATTGCGTGGCCGCGTACGCCTTGAAAGCAATCTGCGTCGAGAGCTGAGTCTAGCAGTGCAACAGCAGCTTATACCCTTGTGCGTGCTCCGTTCTCACCGCTCAATTTGCATTGAAGCGATACACAGCACGAAGGTCACTTCGCTCGCTGTTGCTGCTGCGCTTCTTCACGCCAACGATTTGACAGTGAGTGTTTGCCTGTGTGCACTGACACCATGCTTGTTAATTTACATAGTTAGCGAATGTTTGCAAGTTTATACGGCTGATAAAACTATTATCCTTACTTCGTGTAGCTGTCCATACATTTGCTATCGCAATCGATGGTTTGCCTTTCGGGCGAAACTACCACTTTTTTAGAGGTGGCTGTGGAAAAAAAATTGCTCAAAATTTTACCCCGCATAATGAACGCACCGCACCCACCCCCCAACTTTGCGCATATTTTTCAGGGGAAAAAATGCATTCATTATGCGAGCAAATACAGTATTCAAATTAAAGCAGTACTCAAGATTTATTTCCTTTTACCACTGCACACCATCTTTCTCAGTGTATACCTTGTCAAAGTTACGAACAGCCATACAGCCTGTCATTACGTCCTAAAGTACTTTTAATGTTTGTGTTAGGCTGTGAAATACCAGCAGGAGTTATTCCTGAGCCTTAAGAATTATCTGCACAAAGCAGTAATTTCTGAATTGGAGTATTTTTCGTTTTTACAGAGCCAGTGGTTCAAGAAATCACGCTTCAAACAAGGCAATGGCAAGAAACTCAATGTGGGAGGCCATGGACTTGGTTTCAGAACAAGGGAGCGGCCGGGCCTTGGCAGCGCCAACAGTGTGAGTGTGTTTGCTTCTCAGACTGATAGCACCATGCCTCTTAGTGTAGTGTGTGAAAATCGAGGATCAAAGTGTGACGGTTTATTCCAGGCTCCTTTTGAGAAAACAATGTGGCATGCCTGCACATCCCATTGGCCATTGTCTAACAGTGACCAAAGTTTTGGCTGCCAAGGACGTCTTGCCCCAGACATGATATGCATAACCTGTCTGTGTTGAATGCTGCCGTGATCAAAGTTGCTGCTGTTTTCATTTTCATGCATGCCTTCACTTTTATTTATGGTTAGTGACACAGTGTTCTTAACTCTCTATACGTCATGTAGCTGCCAAGTTTAATGACGAAGCAGTCTAACTCCACACCAAACTGTGATTCTTTAACACTGTTATTTTCTGCCACCTGTGGTTGTTAATCTCTTCAAAATCAGCATGCTTGAAATGGTACATTCATAAAGCAAGTCGAAAGCATCTTGAAGTGAAGTTGCACAGGCATAAAAACTTGACTGCCACTATGGGCTGCTTTTTAAGCTGCTCTGAGATTACTTGTTTTCTAGACATCACTCAAAGTTAGCAAACTTCAAGTCTTTACTTGGGTGAGCACACATCAGTTGTCTCTGTACTACCAGGATTTCCAGCCTGTCACAAGCCTGACTACCAGCAACCAGCAGTTCAAGCCACACATGACCTGTGCAGTGTAGATTGCTGTATTGTGTGATACCTGGAGTACATCAGGCTGTGCGTTCAGCAAACACAACCCATTTCCATTGCAAATTTTTAGCGCATATCTCGTTTAAGCTCAATTCCAATGAGCAGGTGCAATTAGTGCCTGAGTGCAGAGGCTGCTTGTACAAGGCATCTTACCCAGTGGTAGAAATTGCTCATGGTTGAGCTATTTTGCATGAGTGATGGTAAATTGTTGCATAGGACGTGTTTAAGGGTGATGGAAAGTGTTGTGCAAGTGTAATTCATTTTGTCATTCAACAATTTGCTATCACTTGTACAAAGTCTTTATAGCATTGGGTAAACTTACCCATGGGTAAAATGCTTCCTTCAAGCTGCCCCGGATAGTTAATGACAGCTTTCTTTGCCTGCAGATCCTTCATGATTTGTTCGAGAATGAGTGAATGATGGAGTAATATGCAGAGAAATCAGTTTGTCTCCTAAGCTCTCTGTGTAAAACTGCCGTTTTGTTGATCTAAACAGAGTGGTGGACTCCAGAGGCAGGCTCCTGCAGCTGGACCCATGGCTGGGCTGGGCAGCTATACCGCGAGTGTGCTCTCAGGACCGAGGTTTGTGGCTGCTTCAGGAAACAAGACTTCCTCTGACATTAGTGCCAGCAGCAATGTAACCTCATCCGCCTCCATGCCTCGCCACGGGGCCGGTCCTCAGACAGATAGGCTGTCCTCCATGCGGGCAGCTTTCCAGGTAAGCACTTTTTCTTCTTAATTTTTGCTCAAAGACCTACTTCGCTTTTACTTGAGGTCAATAACATGGATTGGAGCACATATGGCACGCATTACTAAATCATAAATGGGAGCCTAGCGGTACAGTAAAACCTATTCATTCGACCTTTATAAATTCAGAAAAATCGGATAATTCAGACTTGTCGTCTGGATCTGGCAGGTGTATGCATGATTTAATGCAATCAAACTCACGTTAATTCAGACGTATTTGGCCGCACATTGGTTAATTTGGACAACTCTTGGAGTTCAGGGAGTGCCACAAATGTGCGACGCAAAACAGTAATAACAGCTCTAGCGCACAACTAAAACAAAGCGGCGGTGTTTGCATCGCCATAGTCGTCAGATAAAATCGTACGTGAATGACAGCACTGCAGAACGCTTCGTGCCTATTTGGGCATTTGAAGCCTTTATTCTTGCATTTATCGCCGCTGCATAACACTGCGTTGGCCATGTGCCTTTATAACTGTGTCGTCGCCATCTGTAGTCTGCAGCGGTTGCGGCAAACAGCTTCGTTATGACTCTGTGCAAGTCTGCCACGTGCCTTCAAAGTAGTGTAGTCGCCATCCATGATCGTGTCGATAGCGACTGCTTTTTTGTCCGCAGTTGTTGCAGCAAATGGTAGTTTCGTTTTTACTCCGTGCAAAGCTGCCCGCGATGAAGAGCACCGGCTACATCATGATGGACGGACGATGTGTTGGCGAACAGTACACTAGCGAATAAATAATCGGGTTGTACGTGCGGTAGTGAAAAGTATGTCTTAGATGAAGACGTGCGCCTCGGCCTTGCTGCAAAAGAAGTCATGAGGCATTCGCAGCTGCCAGTGCTAATCATTCACAAGAGGACGTGAATTGCAGCTTCCACACTGCTTTTTTTACAATATAGAAACGGGATTTGCTGATTCATTCAGTAAATAAAAGCGTGTTGATATATAACCATTTGTTAATTGTTTGCTTGATACCCTCGATAATTCGACATTCGCTTAATGTAAACATTTATTTTCGGTCTCGTGAAAACCGAATTAACAAGGTGTTACTGATGGGGCAGAAATTTGGAGGTTAACAAAGACGCTTCAGCACAAGTTAAGGACCGCATAGAGAGCGATGGAACAAAACATGTTAGGCAATGTTAAGAGAGCAATGTGGATCAGAGAGCAAACAGGTGTAGCCGATTTTCTACCTGACATTAAGAGGAAAGAATGACCGCGATTAGGAACAAGCGACGGACTGGATGTTATTTGGTGCCTAATGTTATGAGAGACGATCGTCTTGAAGATTCCGAAACAGCGCTTTGAATGTGGGTATCGCCAGAGATCGCGGCGAATCGACAGGTTTCGTCCGCAGTTGCCAAACGGTATTTTCTATGCGTGCGTGAGAACCGCAAGGTCGCCGTGCAATCACGTTGAGGAAAGACTCAGTGCAAAGAGCGGTTGTGCACCGGCGATGGGCGGCGATTGGCTAAACGGGATGTAGTGAAAAACGCGTCTCAGGAACACGCGCGCCGCGGCCGCAGGAAGGAAGTCGCGAACTGGTAGCTCTACAGTCGCGATGACGAGAATTGCAGCTTCCGCATTGTTACAAAATAGAAACAATTGCTGGCAAATGCGTGTTGACAAGCATTTGTTTATTGTTTTCTTGAACCCTCGATAATTCGACATTCGAAGCATTTGCTGTGAAATCAATTAACGAACTTCTACTGATGGGGCAGAAATTTGGAGGTTAACAAAGACGCTTCAGCACAAGTTAAGGACCGCATAGAGAGCGATGGAACAAAACATGTTAGGCAATGTTAAGAGACGGGAAGAGAGCAATGTGGATCAGAGAGCAAACAGGTGTAGCCGATTTTCTACCTGACATTAAGAGGAAAGAATGGAGCTGGGCAGGCCATCTTATTACGTAGGGCAGGTAACTGGTAGACAATTAGGGTTACAGATTGGGTGCCAAGGGAAGGGAAGCGCTGTCAAGGACTGCAGGAAATTAGGTGGGGTGATGAAATTAGAAAAGCGTGGTAGCATGATCAAGCGCATGGTAGGGGGGGAGTGGGGGGAAGGTGTGTGTGCAGCTTCTCGTCAAGCCCAGCCATGACTGCGCATGGCTGTCAGGGCCGCACGCGCCCTATCTTTGAGGTAATCTGCAGTAGGTGCAAAGTTGGGTGAGCCGAGATGGCTGTGGTTTCAAGTGTGCTGTCTTCTCGCACATTTAGTGCTGGAGGTCACGCAAGGCTAGAGAGAAACCGGTTTACGATTTCATTCGAACCTTCATTACACAGCTGCATTTGGACTGCTAGGAGTCGCTTGTTGCGTCTAGGAATCCCCAAATGACTTTCTTCCTCAGTTTTCTTTTTTGCAGGCATCTCATTTATTGAATAGTATGAACCATTTGGTACGTTTTACCACAATATTCTCAAGGCAATAAAGCCAGCTAAACTGTGTGTAAGGAATATATGTCTAGCCAATTCTTACTGATGTACTTTACTTCAGTGTTCTTTTCACTCTTAAATCAAACAACCCTAGAGATTCTCGTACTATACAGAATGTTATGCACCCAGCTGTGGCTGCAGGTATTGCATTTCAGTGAATACAACATTAATATTGGAGCTGTCGCATTTTAATCTGTTTTCAGATGACATTAATCATAAGGCAACATTTATGTCAGTTATAATAAACTTTGTAGCTGTATGCAAAATTTGTGTTGCTCTATCTACAATGGTTACTGCATGGGCTTGCATTTGTTGTTCCAATGTAAAGGCAAGACTCCTTATGAAGCAAAGCGTATGTAACTAAAATTTTGTCGTTTCAGATAGTTTACCTTGCCGGCGTTTGCCATTATGTTCATCCGTGTTGTAAAATCCGGAAATATCATGGTTTCCTCGATACAGCCTATGTCTTGATTTGCAACACATCACACGCAGTGACCTTGTGTGCATTGTATTTTACAGGCTCAGTACAAGTCTCAGTTCACAGCAGCTACGGACACTTCGTGGAAGCTCGGACTGCCACGTTCACCACCCCGTCGACCACCTTCGCCACCGCGCCACGCACCGTTCACTCCTCCTGTTCCATTCGCTGTACCTTCGCCACTGCAGTTTACGTCACCAGCCTCCAAGACCGAGGCACATCAAGATTCACAAGGGAGCGACTCCAGCACTCGTCCTCATTCTCAGGACAGTTCGAGCCAGCACAGATCTTTCGGCTCAGACTCGGGGCAGCAACAAGGACAGCAGCCGAGTGGCACCTCTAAAGAGGAAAGGCGGAAGAACAGGAAGTCACGCTGGGATTGTTAGGTCGATGCTTTTTTGTTCAGTGGTGTGATGTACTTCAAGGACCATTTTAAATAGCCTACCATACATATTCCTTGATAATTACTGTGCATGCATGCTTGATACCGAAAGCCAAGAAAGGAGAAGTCAAGGACTGCACCGCTGTTATGGCTTCACTCTTCAGTGTGGCTGAGCTTTGTTCCAATCATGTCACATTTCTAATGTCATATAATATTAAGCGACACGGCATGCTTCATGAACCTGACATTACCTTCTTTTTTGTTTGTAGATTTACTCATTGTGCATTCATCAGTTGTTGCTATACCCCAAAAATAAACATATTTTAAAAAATCATGCAGTTTGCAGTCTGACTTCATTTTAACTTCATTGCTGCACCATCGCTGCAGCAACACTGCAGTATGGTCCTGTCAGAATCTGCTTTCAGTAAAATTTTCCAGCTATGTGCTTTTGGTGAATTAACTTCTAAAGCATAACATATTAACCCATTCGCTTCCACAGCTGGCGATCCGCTGGCCACGACGGCCAAGGCCAAAGTCGAAGTGACCGGAGATTCGCCGGACACTCTATGAATGGCTATTTCTGGCTATTTTTCATAGATGGCAGCACATTGCAGGTTCTTTATTAATTGTTTTGGGTTTCTTACACTAGATCGGCATATTTGTCTACACTTTCAGAAGGACTTTGTAAAACAATGGAAAGCTTCCTGCTCATCAGACTCCGCTTTGTTGTTGTAGCCGTTGCAACCAAAGTATGAGGGTAAAATAAAAGTGTACAAGCTTCCGAGTGGACTCATTGTATTCCGCACATACCACTGAAAACTGTAAAGCAGAACCATTCGATGCTGTTCTTAGTTTTATAGGGCCAAGTTTGAAAGTCTAAGAGGCGTTCTGAGTGCAAGAAACGCAAAATTATGCACCACGTTCTGCAAGTTTAAAACTTTTTTTCTTCTCACTTTCTAGTTTTTTAATGCATCTGGCGTGGAAGGCTTTTGTAAACAAAATAAATCAGACATTTTGTAAATACGATGTCTGTAACAGATGTTAGAGCAATTTTCTTATAACGCAGAACACGCTTAATGAAGCAGGAAAATGTGCCGTGGAACACTAGGCACGACAGAGCACCGAACAAACGGAAGCGAAGGGGTTAAAAGCGCATGCCCCTACATATCAAGGTTCAAGGTGCTGATTCAAAGTATACTGAATGAAGGTGGCTCAGCTGTTAAATTTCATGCGATTGCCCTCTTTAACCTGATTTTGTGCTTTACAGCTCGGATGTTGCAGTTGTAAACCTGAATTTAACAAAGTTGCACTTGCAGCCTAACGCTTTCGAACGCATCAAATTGAGGTTTATGTGTGTCAGCAGTGCATGTATGGTTTAATAGGTTCCCATACCACACAGCAAAAGCACTTTAAATAATGTGATTTTTTTTTTGTTTTGCTTTAGAAAAAGCTGTAATAACACTAAATCAAACGGTGTTTCTTGCATGAAGAAACTCACTGTGTTTGTTGGCACATACACAATATGTAACAGCATGACAGATTCCTATGGAAACTATGGTAGCTGTGAAGGGGACCTATTTTATGTGGAGAAATGCTACAGTTATTGTTTGTATCATGGTTGAAAGCATGGAATTCTTCTTTCCTTGATTGTTGAAATGGCATCTTCAATTACGAGGTGTGATGCAAGGATGAAAGAGTGCCGTGGTCTCGTTGCAATGTGCCCATGTATGGTGTGCGTCCCGATTGGGGCACTTGTAGGTTTATTTCACTGCACATTATTGGCTCCATATAAAGGTAATGTATAAGGGGTAGGTATCAGAATTGCAGAATGGCCTTCCATTCCCACTCTATTTCGGAGAGTGGAAATACCTGTTAATTCCACTCCTTTTAAATCCTCAGGACGGTGAGAGTTGTGCCATTCCCACTCCTGGAGTGGCTCAGCTGATCCCTTATGCTCCTTCTATTCCAGTAAATGAAATGCTTTTCTCTCGATAATTGTTTACTTTGTGCACTTACGTGCCTCCCAGCAAAAATATTTTTGAATCTTTAAAGCATTACAAATAATGTTGCATGCTATTTTTTCAAGCATGTACTTTATTCTCTCACTTTTATACTAAGCGAAATGCATTGTTATAGCAACAGCTTCATTTGGGCGAGTTGCCTAATCTTGAACATAACTTGAAGCAGCGCAAAGGGACGAAGACAAGATTAAGCAAACAACCACGATAGGACTAGCACTGACTGCCAACTGAAGTTTATTTGATGAAGCACCAGCCATTTAACATCTGTTGAAAAAAGAATCGTTAGGATTGACTGGCATGTGCACAGGGGCACTACAGGTGTTTATCCCGAGAAAACACCTCTAGCTTTGATAGGGGCACTACAGGTGTTTATCCCGAGAAAACACCTCTAGCTTTGATAGGCTAAGTGATGCCGCTCTGATGCACCTCTGCTTTAGCTATGCAGTATGCCTCTATGATTTCTCTTATATTTCTTTTTATTTTCTCTTTTACAGATTATAAATTGGCTGTTGCTTCTTCAAACAAACTTAAGTTGGCAGTCAGCGCTCATCCAGTCGTGGTTGTTTTCTTGTTCCTGTTCTCCGCTAGCACTGCTTCAAGTTATATTTGCATTGTTATGTTTTTCAAGATGATCTTTCCTGTTTCTTATTTACTAGCACATTTTAACCAGCATAATTTTTATTCAGGCACACCTCTGTGACCGCCTGTTATCATGCTTTGTGGACAGTGTGTGAAAAAACATGACACATGTTCCAAATCACCTTGAACTGGCGGAGTGTTCAACTAATTGTGACATCGTTTTTAGCCTCAATCCATGTGTCATAAATGAAACATGCTCTTGCTAAATTGATATCAGTCTTGAGAACTAAAGGTTGTTGTCTTTAAATGCGCTTAATCCTTGTAATGCAGAAAAGCTTCTGGGTCTTCAGAAATGAGTGTGTATAATGCTCTTTTGTTTGTAATTACCACGCTAGAGGTAGTCACCTGTATGTACTATATGAGTGAAAAACTGAGAAATGTAAAGAATTGGCCAAGTCTGGTTTAGGGTAAGATTGGCAAATATACCGGTTTTGTAGTCTTGTTTAAAATGAACGTTTAGTACTCAAGGGCTGTATGCCCATTCCATTCCAACTCCATTCCGGAACATTGGACTCTCATTCTATTCCCGATTTCATTCTGCAGGTTTGAAAATAATTCCGAAATCATTCCAACCTTGGAGTTGTCACTCCACAACTCTGGTGCGTATACAGCATATACAAAAAGGCGTTGCCAGTTACCACAGTTTTCAAATAGAGAAAAAGTTTAATCATTGAACAAACTATGATCAGCAGGAAATGGCAACTACTAGATGAGGAAGGACATTCCAGTCTTTCGAGGCGTAACAAATAAGCAAACCTGGAAATGTAATATTTGTGTGCGAGCATAGTTTTGCCATTAAGGAGGTAGTGGCCGAATACTGCACCAGGAAGGCCAATTCCTGTTCTGGTGAGAGAGTGACTTTGTTGAAGCTTAGTGGGCCTTCCTAATTTGGTTGCACCTTCACTAGTATAGCGCCACTAGCTCTCGGCAATATATATATATATATATATATTTTTTTTTTTTTGCCAGTGTCAGGCACCACTCCATGCTTAAAAATGTAGTGGACTACAGGAGGATTCGAACTTGCAACCTTCGGATTAGAAGCCGGGTGTTCTACCTCGGCTCCATGCCACCACCTTTCCGGAAGAATTCTATACTGACCTGTACAGTACCCAGAGCAGCCAAGCTACTTTCATTCGAAGTAGTGACAAACAGAATACAGAGGCTCCTTCTATAACTAGCGATGAAGTTAGAAGAGCCTTGCAAGACATGACCAAGGGAAAAGCTGCTGGAGAAGATGGAATAACAGTCAATTTAATCAAAGATGGAGGAGATATCATGCTTGAAAAGCTTGCGGCCCTTTATACGCAATGCCTCATGACTTCAAGTGTACCAGAGAGCTGGAAGAACGCCAACATTATACTAATCCATAAGAAGGGAGACGTTAAAGAATTTAAAAATTATAGGCCCATTAGCTTGCTTTCAGTATTGCATAAAATATTAACAAAGATAGTTTCCAATAGAATCAGGGCAACACTTGACTTCAGTCAACCAAGAGAACAGGCTGGCTTCAGGAAAGGATATTCTATGATGGATCATATCCATGTCATCAATCAGTTAATTGAGAAATTTGTGGAGTACAATCAACCTCTCTATATGGCTTTCATAGATTATGAAAAAGCATTTCATTCAGTAGAGGTACCAGCAGTCATAGAGGCACCGCGAAATCAAGGAGTACAGGAGGCATACGTGAATATCTTAGCAAATATCTACAAGGATTCCACAGCTACCTTGGTTCTCCACAAGAAAAGTAGAAAATTACTTATCAAGAAAGGGGTCAGGCAAGGAGGCACAATATCTCCAATGCTATTCACTGCTTAGAAGAAGTATTCAAGCTCTTAGACTGGGAAGGCTTAGGAGTGAGGATCAATGGCGAATATCTCGGTAACCTTCCGTTTGCAGATGACATTGTCTTATTCAGCAACAATGGGGATGAATTGCAACAAATGGTTGAGGACCTCAACCAAGAAAGTGTAAGAGTGGGGTTGAAGATTAATATGCAGAAGACAAAGATAATGTCCTATAGCCTGGCAAAGGAACAAGAATTCAGGATCGCCAGTCAGCCTCTAGAGTCTGTAAAGGAGTACATTTATCTAGGTCAGTTACTCACAGGGGACCCTGATCATATGAGAAAGAAATTTACAGAAGAATAAAATTGGGTTGGAGTGCATACGGCAGGCATTACCAAATCCTGACTGGGAGCTTACCACTGTCGTTGAAAAGAAAAGTGTGCAATCATTGCATTCTACCAGTACTAACGTATGGGGCAGAAACTTGGAGGTTAACAAAGTAGCTCGAGAACAAGATAAGGACTGCACCAAGAGTGCGATGGAATGAAAAATGTTTGGCCTAACGTTAAGAGACAGGAAGAGAGCGGTGTGGATCAGAGAACAAACGGGGATAACCAATATTCTAGTTGACATTAAATGGAAAAAGTGGAGCTGGGCAGGCCATGTAATGCGTAGGACGGATAACCGGTGGAGCATTAGAGTTACAGAATGGATACCAAGAGAAAGGAAGCGCAGTCGATCGAGGATGGCAGAAAACTGGGTGGGGTGATGAAGTTAGGAAATTTGCAGGCGCAAGCTGAAATCAGCTAGCGCTAAGACAGGGGTAATTGGAGATCACAGGGAAATCTGTGGAGTACAATCAACCTCTCTATATGAAAATAATTATTCCGAAATCATTCTAACCTTGGAGTTGTCACTCCAGCAACTCTAGTGCGTATACACCATATACAAAAAGGCGTCCACTATATTTCCCATATAACCCTTGTAAACTCGAACTTGTTTCCTTTCATCATCAGCCTATATTGTCCACTTTCTATGGTTCTGCAGTGGACAAATTCGTCGAGGATTACGCCATTCTTGTACGTGTTTAAGGTCAAATTAAATAGCTGTTTGATCAGTGATAGTATTAACTGCGTGGTAAACAAGGCAGTCTGAGTATTAACTCTCGGTGGATCACTAGTGCAGCTGGTCGTGCTGCGAAAATGCGACAGCGTGCGCCTCGAGCGATCACTTTCGCGAGATTTCACGTGACTCATCGTATCCCTTAAAGTTAATTATCGCTCGAGAATATCATCCCTGCTGACGTTCCCTCACGTTCATTCACAAAGCTTTACGATGCGCATGCGAGTCTTCTTTTAATCAGATAGGCAGGTTTCAGGCGAAACGACTTTTCATACAAATCAGAGCCGCGATTTCGTAGCTAGTCCTTCCACTCGATTCTATGTCACCCCTATTATCTACTGTTCACCGTCAGCTGATCCCATTGATAACACAGGCAGAGCAACGATCTGACCGGCTATGACCACTAAAACAAAGCTAAACATCGCCACATCATCGTGAGCATGGCTATCAGCACGCTTCGAAATTGTTTCCATCGGTTGTTTCTATATAGTGTGGTGGTGAAGATCGAAGGTTTTGCAGTGAAAAGCTTATTTAGGCACGTTATTCCGGCAATATTGCGGCATGCGTGGCCTGAAGAGGATTTACCACAGGTTTGACATTCGCGCCATTCAGAAATTGCGGTTTCGGTTTCAGTTTTATTTTTGTTGAGCTTTCCGGCGTTTGTTGCTTGAAAGGAAATAGGTGGCGCGAGCGCTGCATTCAACATCCGTTGCTGCACATGGCAGGAGACAGCGAAGCGGACTTTCGCTCGTTGATTGTGCGTTTAAAATGCTTTCTCTAACCATAAGAGAGCTTGCCACGCATTTTAGGAGCAAGAAATATTCACCGTTGGAAGTATGTTCGGCCTGTCTAAAAGATATCAAAGAAACCAGCTATCTGAATGCCTTTGTAACGGTGTTATCTGAGGATGCCCAAGAGCAAGCAAAGGAAAGCCACGAACGTCTGGCCAAGAATGTACCGTTAGGGCCCTTGGATGGCGTTCCGATTGCTGTGAAAGACAACTTCTGCATGTCTGGTGTAAGGACAACATGTGGATCGCGAATGCTCGCCGACTTTCACCCACCTTACACTGCGACTGTTGTCGAGAGTCTTCGAAAACAAGGCGCGGTCATCCTTGGCAAGACGAACATGGACGAGTTTGGAATGGGCTCCGGTGCCACTGACTCCACTTTTGGACCGACTAGGAATCCGTGGAAGTATCTAGGTAAGAACGCGTTGGATGAGTGGCATATCGCTGGTGGCAGTTCCGGCGGCAGTGCAGTCTCCTGTGGCGGCGGGTTGTGCTTTCGGTGCTTTGGGCTCTGACACTGGTGGTTCCACGCGCAACCCAGCGTCACGGTGCGGCGTGATCGGACTGAAACCCACGTATGGAGCACTTTCTCGGCATGGGCTCATCCCGCTAACAAATTCCATGGACGTTCCCGGCATATTAGCGAAAACAGTCGACGATGCCGCCTTGTTGTTTAACGTTATGGCTGGCGTCGACGAAAACGACTCCACTTGTGTGTCTCTTCCCGAGCACGCGCGGAATCTGGAGTTGGACGACGAGCCGTCGCTTTCCGGCATCCGAGTTGGCGTTCCGAGAGAGTATCACTGTCCCGGCATGGCGCCCGAAGTAGTAGATACTTGGCGCTACGTGGCCGATAAATTGGATTCCTTAGGCGCCGTCGTATCCTCAGTGTCTTTACCGCACTCTCAGTATTCAACAGAGTGTTATTCGGTGCTCAACTGTTGCGAGGTGGCATCGAACTTCGCTCGTTACGATGGTCTCGAGTACGGGCACCGCGCTGACGACGACTCTTCAACGGAAGCCCTGTACGCATCTTCGAGACACGAAGGATTTAACGAAGTCGTTCGAGGCCGAATACTGGCTGGAAACTTTTTCCTGCTGCGCAGAAACTACGACAAGTACTTTATGAAAGCTCTGCAAGTGCGTCGCTTGATATGCGATGACTTCAAGAGGGTGTTCGAATCTGGTGTTCAACTGCTTTTAACGCCTGTAACTCTCACTGAAGCGCCTAAGTATTCAGGCTGGGCACTTAAGGACAACAGGGAGAGAGTGTCTGTCGAAGACTTTTGCACACAACCAGTCAACATGGCTGGCCTTCCTGCAGTCAGCCTGCCCTGTCGCCTCTCACATAACGGTCTCCCGCTGAGCCTGCAGCTCATTGCTCCCAGGTTTGCAGAACGGGACCTGCTGTCTGCTGCTAAGAGACTGGAGCTAGAGCTTCAGTTTCCCCGGCTGGACTTGCAGCTCCACGCGTGCAGCCAGAGTAGGAATGCTGCGTCTGGATCAATTTTGTAATTCAGTTCCTCTCCTATGTAGTTACGTTCAGTGAATCTTCGAAAAAAGATTCCAGGAGCAGTCGCAGGCCCACCAATAAAGCTCCAATCCTTACTAATTTGTGCTTGCTATTCCGTCCTGTTTCATACATTTTCGAATGTTGTATGGTACACAATAGCCGGTTGCAAATTAACTGTAAGAGGATGTTTCCTCTTTTTGGTAATTTGCAGAGATTTATGAAAGGATTCAAGCACACTTTCAGTTACTTTAGAAAATATATATGTGGAATAGTTCGGTCACTTGTGAGTTGGGTCAATATTACTGAAGTAGAAAAATGTTGACATTTAGGCACATCATGATAGGTTGTACTGTTGCTGTTAACACCTAAGGCAAAAAAAAAAGCTTTAGATGTCAAATGCATATGACCAGCACAGCACCATTATACATACAACTTAATACCAACATTATCACATGCACTGTGACATGGCAGCATCATCATATTTGTGCACGTGAATTCCCGTTGGACTGGTTGTATTCTGGTTACATGTCATAACTGCTGCTGAAAATTGGCCACTTTCATCACTGCATGCATTGGCTGTGTATTTAGCTTTATCACATCTTACGTGTGCTCGGTCTTACAGCAGTGAACAAAAAGATATTGTGGTTTCCTGTGAAAAAGTCATTACCTACGTTCCCAAGCTATTATTTGCTGCTGTTGTTTTCGATGATGTTAAACAGGGTGTGCACTGGTGCAGCCATCAGGACAGAGATGTATAACATTTTGTTTATTGACGGTGCCATAAAGCTCCACTTTCCACTTACTTCATTTTATGGTGCTCACTATTGCCTACCTTTCCGAGTTTGTGTGCAAGTGGATGTGTGTGTGGTTTCTTTTTTCTTTTTATCTTCCTTTCATCTCTTGTATATTTATACTGTAGTAGCATCCCAAGTCTTTTGCTTGGCTGGCCCCCTCCACTTATCATTAAAATTTCCCTCGCCATTGTGCACATATTTTTCCACATGGTTGTTGTATACAGTTTCCTTGTAATGCATTCTTGGAATACACAAGTTGTGTGCCCGATAGGTGGGCTATGCGGTGTGAAAAACTTAACATGGCAATGCGTTTTCAAGAGACTATTGCCCTAGGCTAGTTGTCTAGCATAATACAGCACCAACATTCGGCACAGTTTAACTTCATGACCCCAAAAATATGGTATCTTTTTTGTTCACTGCATTACATGTGTCCCTCTCATACTTGCACATTAACCCATTGGCTTCCAAAACTGGCGAATCGCCAGGGGCCATATTGCCAACGCTGGCAATTTGCTGGATGGGTGGTATTGTTGGTTTAAAGAGCTATTCTTACATAGGGGGGCGGGGTAGCCAATATAAGCTGGACTAGTTTGCAATTGTTATTGATAGATGCAACTTGGGGTTTATTCAAGATGGTGAGATTTTTTATTTTTAGTTTATTTGTCAAACATTTGTGCATGTGTAGCACACGTTCTGACACATATATGCCTCGAAGCAGTGCAGTGGGCACATTTTCCACATGCTATTCCACTGATCCTGGCAAACAATATCCATCATGGCAGTGTGAAAAGCAGGGTAAAAAAAAAGGGACAACATGTGAGAGTGTCAAAAATGCGGTGCTGCTCCCCACATCCCTTAGTGCTTCAAGCTTTTCCGCTCACAAATGAATCTGCGACTGGCAGCTAGGTTTCTGAACTGAACAATGCTACTTTATAATGTAAATAAAATATTTATTTCCATTTTGAAGCGTTAATTAGTGTACAGTATTGTGTAACGAGCACGACAACGGAAGTTCCTCCGGTGTCATACTCGTTGAGGAAAGCAGAAGCCGATTAGCGTCAGCCCCACTTTGCGCGCTCGAAGGTGCTTTGCTTTTCTTTGCAGTGCGTGCTCGCGCGCGAGAGAGAAAGAGTGTGTGTGTGTGTGGAAGAAACTAGCGTTCCCAAAGGGACGTTGGGTCCCGCCTCCTTTCTTTCCCTATCTTCCTTCCCCCCCCCCTCTTTTTTTTCTTTTATTTTTTTTTCTTTTTTCTTTTTTTTTTTTTTTTTTGCGGCGTTGCGTCTTCTGCATTGGATGATTAGTCATGGTGAGTGACAAAACACGCACTGCGAAGAGCGATTTGTGCTTGTGACCGTGGCTATCTGGCTGAGAGCGGGCTTCCACGAGAGGGAAGGTGCGTGGCGTTTTGTTTGAAATTTCGCTGTTTTAGCTTAATTTTTGGCTTTATCTATCAGAGGAGCAGGTGTCGTTTCACCCTAGGCGGGCGGTGTTCTCGATGAATAAAGTTTGCTACTACTACTACTACTACTACTACTACTACTACTACTACTACTACTACTACTACTACTACACCAACAACGAGCTTAACTGCACTTGCGATGAGAGGAGCCATAACTGAAGGCTATGTACTTATTCTGACCACATGGGCTCCCCGAAATATCTGACAAAAGAGTGAACTATGAACGTTCAATTCATGTAGTTTTTGTGTTGTCTATTTATATATATAGTCTCGGAAAGTGCCGGAGGAAGCACACCAGCGTTGCGCAACACGTGGTGCGTGTCCAAGGGCGACGTTTCGCTAAACGAGAAATGAACGGAAGTAGAACGCTGACGACCGGCGAGGAAAACCCACAGAATTACTCTCATGCGTCAGCGTCGATACGATATAGTGGCCGTTCCTGAAGTGCAACTGTGGAAGTGTTCCGACACTGTGCTGATTAAAACGACGCTCGCAAACCGCGCGGCGCGAGACCGGCAGTGACGAAATGCGCGAAAAGAATTGGAAGAACCTAGATGTTCAATATTAATGCGATTATCATTCTTAGGATATACTTCAGGCACATTCCGGTGTCCATGCATCGCTGTCCGGATCGAACCGCATTCCTTTCTCGCCAAATCGGGTCACTGCAGGGTATCAGAGTGGTGGAGTGACAACTCCGGTAGTTGCCAGTTGCCTTAAGCTAGACTTGGTCAATTTTTACATTTCCAAGTTTACTGGCTTGTTCAGTATCTACTTACAGGTGGCCGCCTCTACCGCGGTAATTACAAACAAAACGGCATTCTACATTTATGAATACCCGGAAGCTTTTCTGCGTTACAAGGATTAAGCGCATTTAAAGACAGTAACATTTAGTTGTTAAGACTGATTCAATTAAGCAAGAGCATATGTTGGTTTACGACACAGGGATTGAGGCCAAAATTAATCGATGTCGCAAACGGTTGCACGTACCCTGCGTCAGTCCAAGGTGATTTGGAACATGTGTCATGTTGTCTTGCACATTGTCTACCCAGAAAGCGCGATAACTGGCGGCCACAGAGGTGTGTTTGAAAAATATGATGCTGGTAAAAATGTGCTAGTAAATAAGAAAAAGAAAAATCGTTCTGCAAAACATAACAACGCGAATATAACTTGAAGCAGCGTGAAGGGACGAGAACAGGAACAAGAGAACAACCACGACAAGACGAGCGCCGACTGCCAACTGTAAGTTTATTCAGGGAAGCAACAGCCAATTTATAATCTGTAAAAGAGAAAATAAAAAATAAATGAAAGAGAAATCGTTGAGGCATTTACTGCATAGCTAAAGCAGAAAAGTGCATCCGAGCGGAAACAATCAAAGCTAGAGATGTTTTTTTTTTTCTGGATAAACACCTACCTGTACGACACCTATACGTGAAATGCCCCTGTGCGCATGCTAGTCGATCCTGATAATTCTTGTTTTTTTCGACAGATAATAAATGGCTGGTGCTTCCTCAAATAAATTTCAGTTGGCAGTCAGCGCTCGTCCTGTCGTGGTTTTGTTCCTGTCCCTTCGCGCTGCAAGGTATATTCAAGATGAACCAGCTCGCGGGAAATCAAGTTGCTCTAACAATGCGTTTTGCTTTTCAATGTGGCAGAATAACAGTACCTGCGCGAAACAATAGTACGTAAGATTATTTGTAACTTTGTTAAGGATTCAAAAAATGCTACATGCACATTGCGTGTTTCTTTTGGACGATGCGCGTGGGAGCCCTGACGAAGAAGTCGAACTGTTCCTTGGGCTCTATATAGTTACAAAATTCCATTTAAGTATTCGTTTTACCAGCTGTCGCCCGATTTATGTCTGTGGCCATAGGGATGCCACAACAGCCACCGTAATCGTGAACAAATTAAGAACACCGGAGCAGCATTTCCTTCCCCCGAAGCAATCCCCTCCAAGCCGCGGAAGCGGCCATAGCTCTCGCGCTCTCCCAAACAGAGGTTCAAGTCATAGTGACCGACTCTTTAACAGGCGTGTCGCAACTTAGCTAGCGGTAGAATTCATACCAACACGCTCAGAAGAGACCAGTCATGATGATCTGGGCGCCAGCTCGCCACGGCATTCCTGGCAACGAGATCGCCGAGCCGACGGCGAGGAATCTGAGTCCGAGCGCATGCACCCTCTAGTCTCGTACCAAGACATCACACATTACAAGCTAACCCGCGGAACATGTCTTCCCCCACACAAGTCACTACCTAGAGAGCAGGAGAGATTCCACCGAGCTCCACAAGTCAATACATTCCCCCACCCAACCTGACACCACCTCACCATCATCATCCTATTTTTATGTCCACTGCAGTACAGTGGCCCATTCTAGCCACTGTAACTGCGGGACGAAGGCCTCTCCCTGTGATTTACAATTACCCCTGTCACAGGAGTCACCAGGGAGGCCAATTCCTGTTCTGGTGAGGGAGTGCCTTTGTTGAAGATTAGTGGCCCTTCCTAATTTGGTTGCACCTGGACTAGTATAGCCCCACTATCTCTCGGCAATAATTTTTGCCGGTGTCAGGCGTGACTCCATGCCTGAAAATGTAGTAAACTGGAGGAGGATTCGAGCCTACGACCTTCAGATTAGAAGCCCGGTGTTCTACCTCTGCTCCACGCCACCACATAGTCCCTGCACAATTCTCTCCGGAATGCCGCTTCTGCAGAGAACCCGGGTCCCTTAGGCATATAGTAGGGGGTTGCAGACAGGCACCGCTAAATCCTCCGATTCCTTATCCCACCAACGAGCTTTGGGAGAGAGCCTTGGCCTGCTCCGACCTCGAGGATCGCGAGGGCCCAGGACGGGGCCCGAGCTCAAGGCATTCTGGAACGACGACGCCTCTCCAAAGCTAGATTCACTTTATAATAAAGATTTCTGTTCTCTCTTTCATGGCCGACCCCTCGTAGTGGGTTGAAGTATACCCATATGGCACCAAACCAAACCAAAATTGAGCTGTCGGCTGAACTGGCCAGCGGTGCAGTTGTCTTATAAATATATGTTGTAAATAGTCTTCAATGTATTAATCCCTCGCTCGAGTAACAATATGGTTTCTCCTAGGAGGCACACAAGCGCAAGTAGTAAACAATTATAGAGAAAAGGGTATAATTTACTGGAATTTGAGGATGGGAATGGATCAGCTAAGCTACTCCAGGAGTGGTAATGGTCCAGCTGTCATCATCCAGAAGAGTTATAAGGATTGTAATTAACGGGGATTTCCATTCTCCGGAATGGAATGTTATTCCGCAACTCTGCTGGGTATACCTGCTATTGGGCATGTTCTATTGAGTATGTGCCACTTCGTATGTGCGCCACGGGGCATGTGCGGCTCTTCAATGAAACTCTCCGATGCCAACTTTGGTCCCTGCGTATGTGCCGCACTTCATAATAATCATTACAACATATAAAGCACACCATCACCAATTACGCACTAATCGTGCGCTAGATTGCTAAACGCATTAACGTTGTATAGCAGAGTCGATTCGTGTTTTTCGTCACATTCATATGGGTAAGAAAATACACTGTCTAAAGGTACGTCGGACGTACGCGAATCCCAGAAGCTAAAGGTACAAAAGCACAATCGAAAGCAGTCGACACAGGGTGCCTCGATGTCCTCGCCCGCCGCTGGTGAGGAGGACATAGATGTACCCTAGTCAAGGGCACTCCGTGGCGACCAGCAAGCTTCGAAGGATAATGAACGTGCCGGTCCGGCGAAGTAACAGAACGCGATAACAACTTTGTAATGGGGGCCACCCAACAATAGATAACTTTTATGCGATATTATCTACAGTGCTGAACGATGCGTCATCTCAGTTTATACTTATACCGTGTCACTAACCCGTCACAAACCAAAACATATCATTGGAAGAAACGTCATGGAATGCTACAAGCGTGTTCGGATCTCCCATGGTGACATGGTCGCTTATCCCAAGTTGGATCCGGGATATTCGTCTAGGATTTCAAGCGGATAAGATAGCCCAATCACCATCAGGGCAACAGCAGAACAAAGCAGTGTATATACAGGGTGTTTCAGCGAACACTTTCAAAATTTATTTAAGATTGCCTGTGGCAGATAGCCCAATTCTAGTCAATGAGCTGGTCTACTCGAAGAGGCGCACATTACTTGCACAAAAAATTGAAATGCATAATCGACTAATTAACAAAAATTCAATATTTAAGTTTTTAACTAATTACCTGATGCTCCATATTGCAATTTACAAATTGTAGCCGTAGAGTTCGCAAGGCGGATCCACTCAGAATTAATTCTCAGGATGACACCAGTTTAGAGAT